>NC_066893.1:13274494-13457527 GCF_022985175.1 Labeo rohita
ACAATTTTATGTCAAACAATAATGATATAACCAAAATTTAACATCTAATGATAAAAATGTATGTTTTTAATGTTACCTTCAGCTCCTGCGCCAGCAGCACCACACGTAAGCTTCGTGAACGTGCCTCAAAGACTGACACAGATGAGAAGATATTGTTAATTAAAGTCATTATTCGTAGCTTCGTAACATTACGGTTGAACCACTCATGTCACATGGACTATTTTAATGATATCCTGGCCCTTGAACGTGGTAGTTGTGTTGCTATCTATGCAGGCTCAGAAAGCTCTCAGATTTCATCAAAAATATCTAAATTTGTGTTCCGAAGAGGAACGAAGAATGACGTGAGGGTGAGTAATTAATGACAAAATTTTCATTTTTGGGTGAACGATCCTTTTAATATGGTTAGTTGTAGAATTGTATTTTTCCTTCTTTCAGCAAGTGTGCCATTTTCTTGGAAACCACTATGACTGTATCTTGCTTAGTAGCTGTGTCTCTGTCTTTTTTTATTAATGAAGTTTACAGCACTGTCCAATCCTGATATTAAAAATAACTCTGGATATGGATATAAACAGACATGATAAATCAGTAAGGCACGTCCAAGCAATCAGTAAGAGCAGATTGAGTCTTGGAGATGGACCCGATAAACAGGCAAATCCCTGGGCCAGGGCAGAAAAGGCCAGGGATTCCCATGAGAGGAAAATGCTGACAGTAAGCAATATGACAACTTAATAAATGGCACTGGCGCTGACCATGTGAGTGAAGGACAGTCCAATAGGATGAGATTTCATCATACCATTCACACCCAAACGTCAGCATGGAATTCCCGCAATGTTCAAATGCCGTCAGGCTCCCCAGGAATCTGGGCTCACGTTCCACCTTGTGTATGACGGTGTAATGGTACATGTATGGAATTTATCATGTTTTCAGCTATGACAACCCTCAGGCCCTCAAATTTCAAAGACCTTAATATGGAGCTGAGACTTGTGGCACTGATAATCTTCAATGAAAGTGACTCTCCGCTTCTGTGCAGTCGTGTATATAACATTATAAGAGTATTTCCCGTGGCTAAATAAAGCGCTGATGAGTTTACCCGCTAGGGTCTCCGTTCAGTTTATCGGCTCATATTACAAACTCATGTCTAACAGGCAGCTTAATATTTTCACCATCCCCTGTGTGTGAGAGTGCCTTAAAAAACTCCTGTGTATGTAATAGTGGGACAAATTCGTACTCATTCACGTACTAAGCATGTTTTGGCACAGTAGTTGATTTGCATGTGAGGTCACATTCCTTCTTAAAGGGATAGTTCACACTAAAATTATATCGTTTACTCAGCCTTATGTCATTGTGTGAATGTCCAGGCTGCCTTTTTTCCTGGACAGTCAAAGTGAATGAGAATTGGACTATCAAGTTACACATATGACTAATGAGAAGTGTTTGTATTGTAAAATTAAACTGAAAATGTGAAATAAAGCTGAAATAAAATCAAATATAAATATTAGATTAAAAAAAAAAAAAAAGTTTTGTAAATTGAACTTCGTGAAGTTTTGAGCTTTCCTTTAGGCTTTATAGGATTTTGGACAAGCCCTTTTTCTAAACGACCCTGTTATAGCTTCCCAAAGGGTAAATTTCAACATTTGTTTTGATAATTATTGAGCTAGAGAGTCCAAAGAATTGTACTGCAATGTTTATTTTCCAGACTGAACGAGAGACCCAATACTAGTTTGCAAAAGTAGGTTTTTACATCTTCTCAATCATTTAACAAACAGTTCGATTGACAGCAGTGGTTCTAGAGGCAAAGTTGTCTGAAATTTGGAGTTCTATCATATGATATCAATAGTGTGCATATGTGTGAAAAAACATGCGACATACCATTGTTTATGCCCTTAAAAAATGTGATATCGCCCCCAAGTGGCCAATTTATTTCAAATTTCTCTCAGACTTTTGGGGCCCTGAGTCGGACAGGCCCACCAAGTTTCAATCCAATCTAGGTCTGTCACTAACGATTATTTTGGTAATCGAGTAATCTGTTGATTATTCTGACGACTAATCGAGTAATCGGATAATTATAATTTTTTTTGTAGTAATAAAAATAGATCGAAGTGAACAATAGCCTTCAAAATTACTTAAAACACAAATATAATAGCAATGAGGCATTAATAATAAGTTCAAATAAAATATCAAAAGCAAGTAATCATGGTTTTACTGAACAAAACTGTTAAAATACAATGTATTATAAACAATAGAGCTAATGTTCATTATGCATTAGAACAAATGCCTGCAGATGGCGCCAGCGGGCTGACGATTGTTTTTACACTTTACTGCGCGATTGACACATTGACTCAACAACATTTAATTCAAATGTCCACTTAATATTTAATATTTGGCCATTTCTTTATAATAGAAAAGCTACAGCAGCTGTAATTTTGTTTTGAATATGTTGACATCAAAATGTGTAAACTCAGAGTGAGGGTTTAAACTTTAAACTACGGATGTCCTTGTAGACACTTGTGGCACTTCGGACCAAGATTTTTCCTGTGACCTCAGATTGAGCTCTTACATACCTGTTCTGAGTTTGGTGGAGATATCTCATTCCGTTAAGGAATTATAGGCATTTTACTAAATGTGGCCCTGCCCCTTTTAAACGTTTTGGCGTCCCTTTACGACGGTGAGTCAAAATTTCAATGTTTTTTTTTGATAATTATTGATATATAGGTTTTTCAAAAAATACAAAGTACCCAAAAATTTTGCACACTACCGAATGTCTAAATTATCCGACGTGAGCCAAGGATTCCAACGACATAAAACACTTGAGTCTGCGACTGCGACTTTAGGAGGTATTAGTGATTTCAGACGTTTGATCTCTGTAGCATCCTGTTAGGACAACTGGGACAAACCTCGATCACATGGTAGTCAGTGGGAGTACTACGTCCCTCCAAGTTTGAAGTCTCTACGACTTATGGTTTGGTCTGCCCGATCAGTTTTACATGGGGATCGGTAATCCGTGAATATTCTAACAATTACAATAGGGGGGTAACACTTTAGAATACAGTTCCATCATTAGTGAATAACTACACAGGAACAAATTACTAACGCACTATTAACATTCTAGTAACTACTACTGACTAACAAGAAATTCTGATTAACGAATCAGTAAGTAATCATGCTCAGTTGAAAGTAGTAGTTCATTATTAGCTAATCAGTAACTACTATTTTTTCATATCTTCCAAAGAACTACTATATACAGGTTCATAATTAATGTGAATGATGCAAAATGTATAATTAGTTCTAAAGTAAAGATCATGGTAACCCACTAGTAATGACTCAGGTATTACCAAATACTTCAGAAGGAATTACTAATTATTTGGATCCGTATTCTAAAGTGAAGATCACGATAACTCTCTAGTAATGACCGAAATCATTGTAAGCTATTGACGTATATGTAAGGTTTTGGATAGTAGTGACTCAAGTGTTACTACATCCTTCTAATAGAAATTACTAATTATTTGGATCCGTATTTTAAAGTGAAGATCATGGTAACCCACTAGTAACGACTAAAGTGTTACCAAAGCCATCGGAAGTGTGACTATCCAGAACCTTACAAAAACCACAATAGTTTTTAATGACTTAAGTCATTACTAAGGAGTTATCATGATCTTCACTTAAGAATACAGATCCAAATAATTAATAATTCCTTCTGAAGTATTTGGTTATACCCCAGTCATTACTAGTGGGTTACCATGATCTTCACTTTAGAATTAATGATACATTTAGCATTTTTTACATTAATTATGAACATGTTTATAGTAGTTCTTAGTAAAGAAAAAATAGTAGTTACTGATTAGCTAATAGTGAACTACCATGTTCAGCTGAGTGCTATGACTTACTGATTCGTTAATCAGAGTTTCTTGTTAGTTAGTAGTAGTTACTAGAGTGTTAATGGTGCATTAGGCATTTGTTCCTGTGTAGTTATTCATTAATGATGGAACTATATTCTAAAGTGTTACCCAAAAGGGTTTCAGCGCTACGCGCTTGAACCCCTAATTAACACTATATAATTATATACAGAGCTGGGTAAAATATGGACAAACTCAGCAGCTGGGTTAAATGTTTAATGTTTAGGGTTGCCAGGTTTTCGCAACCAAACCCGCCCAAATTGCTACTCAAAACTAGCCCAACTGCACTTCGAGGGGGGTCCACCAGTAAAAATCACATTATGGGGGGTAAAATACATAAAATATATAAACAGATAACTTTTTTTTACCAACAATTTTACCAATTTTCAAAAATCATGTTTTTTCATGGTGCATTCCAATAATCTCAATCAAACTGCAGTTGGGTTATTTTGATTAGTTAAAAAAATAACAAAAAATAAAGCCAACTAACACAATAAAAACATGATAGCATAATAAAAAAGATGATGATCTGTTTTTGCAAATAAACCCTTGTGTGGTATAGCTAATATAGCAATGGCCTTTGAGCCAGAGGTGACACAGGCTGATATATTGGTGATGGGTGACGATAGCTTCAGATGACAGGTGGAAGACTGCCAGGAGCTTTTCCTTTAAATTATCAGCCTCTTAAAAATTTTTAGCCTGTGTATACTTTTTGTAACGTGACCTAAATGAACCATAAGATTGTTTGCAACAACATCTAATTACTACTATACATTTAAGGTGAAAAATACTTTTGTCGAAACAAGCTACAAAACACCTGCTACTAAAGCTCAACAGGTTCATAGTGTGAGACAGTGCTAAGTTGCTGCTGACTTCGACACCTTTAGCTGCCACAGATCAAGGCTTCCTCCATAGAAAGTGAATACGACTGCAAGGCACTGCGCCAGTTCTCGGGGGTTTGACGGTCACCGGTTTTAGCAGGGTGTCAGTTGAGTTTGATGACCATGTTTTTGCTGATACGCGACCGTGGCATGAAGCAAGAGGATGAAACCTGAGAGTGGAGATCCGGAAGGTTGGAAGGTATCTTCTGCATGCTCTGTTCCTCTCCTGACTCTTTCCGGGATTATGATTACATGCCTTGATTAAGACTTGCCCTTTTTAGTCGCAGACACCGTCTGCTGTCGAATTGCGGTCAGATCTGCTGGAAGGAAGCCTGGAAGTGTGTCCTACTCAACATGAAAGCATTGGTTTTGAGCGTGAATGAACATCAAAGCAAATCTTCTTGAAGGTCATTGCATTGGAGATTTATGTTCCTCTCAATTCTAAGCCAAAGGGTGAGTGTTGATTTACTCACCCTCAAGCCATTCTAGGTGTATATGACTTTCTTCTTTCAGACGAATACAATCAGAGTTATATTAAAATATGTCCTGGCTCTTCCAAGCTTTATAATGGCAGTGAATGGCTGTTGAGATTTTGAAGTCTAATAAAGTGCATCCATCCATCACAAAAAGTGCTCCACACGACTCCAGCAGGTTAATAAAGGCCTTCTGAAGCGAATCGAATCAACACAAATGCATTGATTTGCTTCAGAAGGCCTTTAATTACCCTCATGGAGTGTGGAGTACTTTTTCTGATGGATGGATGCCCTTTACTAGACTTCAGAATCTCAACACCTATTCACTGCCATTATAAAGCTTGGAAGAGCCAGGACTCCGTTTAATATAACTCTAATTGTATATGTCGGAAAGAATAAAGGGAAAATTGTGAAACTGAACATAGGTAAATATAATGCATTGACGACTCTCAAAACATCTGAACGGCCATAAATCAGTAATAAAACTGATACTGTAGCTGGTATGTTGACGTACGCAATACAAGTGAACATTGTGTGCATCATGTCTCAATCGTCTCAGTATACAGGATTGGGAGACACAGATGTTTTACCCACAGATGCAGCTGAAACTGTATCCAGACCCACGAGTATCCCTTTGGACTGCCAGGAACTACAGCTAGTATTAATAGCCCTCCAGCACTTTCTGAAGAACTGTATGGAAAAAAACATGCCCCGTTACATGCAATTTGTCATTAGTCTGCAATAAAAACAATCGATAAGAAGTTTTAATGAAGAGCTATAAAATATCGATCTGTAAGTGGAGAGCATCTTTGGCTGATTCATGCATTTAAAACAGGCAAACAGGTGAAAAAAAAAAAGTGGTTAGTAATGTTCTTTTAGACTTTGTTTAGATTGACACAGTTTGATTGTGACTAAAACCCTCTTTAGACTCAAATGGATCTGCAAGTTTCTCAAATTGTGGTCATGTTAGAACATTTTACAGGCAAAAAAAGTCAATGCTGCAACTTTATGAACCAGCTGCAAAATCTGCATGGGGAAATCCTTTACCCGCATGCGAAATTCCTGATTGTATGGATTCCTATTGTAACAATTGGATTTCAAATGGTAAAAACTTCCCAAACAACATGTAAAGTTTTCACACCGTAAATGGGATAGTTCACACAAAAATGAAAATTACCCCATGATTTATTCACCCTCAAGCCATCCTAGGTGTATATGACTTTATTCTTTAAGATGAATTCAATCAGTTACATTTTAAAAAATGTCCTGGCTCTTCCAAGCTTTATAATGGCAGTGAATGGCTGTTGTGATTTTGAAGTCCAATAAAAGTACGTCCATCCATCATGAAATGTTCACAAGAGATAAGTCTCAGACGTCACGCCCACGGACCGCTGGCTAAACATCTGATGAATACAGCACACTTAACTAGAAACACTTCAGGATTTTCGAAGCCATCGTCGGATTGGTTAGATTATACAGGATTTCCGGGAGGCGTCACGTTCTTCCTTCCGCCAGGAAACCAATATGCTGTGACACCAAACCCCCTCACGAAAGAAGAAAGCCGTCGTGTCTACAGCTGTGACGACAAGCGCCTATAACAGGGGTCACCAAATCCGGTCCTGGAGGGCTGGTGTCCCTGCAGAGTTTAGCTCCAACCCTAATCAAACACACCTGAACCAGCTAATCAAGGTCTTACTAGGTATACTTGAAACTTCCAGGCAGGTGTGTTGAGAAAAGTTGGAGGTAAACTCTGTAGGACACCGGCCCTCCAGGAACAAGTTTGGTGACCTCTGGCCTATAAGGATCAACCAAAGGCTGGATTTTCAAAATTATGTGAAAAACATGCCCCTAAACATGACGCGGCACAAAAAAAAACATGATTGGTTGCTTTACGTGTCAGTCAAATGGCCTCTTGTCTAAAATCTGAAGGTCTTGCTACGTGAGACTAAGGAGAGAGTGGCATTCAAGCGGATGACATAGGATGTAGACGTAGCATAAGCTCCGGTGAGAATATGCTAGTCTCACGAGAACCAAGTTTTGTTTACAGTAAAGGAAAACCGGTCTCCTCTTGGAGTACAATGAAATCCTCGGACAGTATTCTTTACAAATCCTCGTTTTGTACTTCATGTCCAGGATTTTGTTTTGGTCTCTCCGCTGTGCTTCTGTGTTCGTCTACGTCACGAACGTGTACACAACAGTTCGCGGAAGCTAGAGATTACAGTTCATAAAAGTTTTAAATATGGATATTTTTCTGACACAAACACATCGATTTACTTCAGACGACCTTTATTAAACCCCAGCGCCGTGTTGAACTCTTTTTATGATGGATGGATGGATGCACTTCATTTGACTTCATAATCTCAACAGCCATTCACTGTCATTATCAAGCTTGGAAGTTCCAGTACATTTTTTAATATTAAATCTGATTATATTCGTCTGACAGAAGAATATCATACAGACCTAGGAAGGCCTGAGGGGGGGGGTAAATCAATGGGTAATTTTCATTTTGAAGTGAACTATCCCTTTCAGAGATTCAAGATGGAGTTTAGTCGCTTTATCAATACATTTGGGAAAGTTACTTGGTCCAAACAAACCCACAGCTTTTTGATATTTGCACGAAACAGTGTCAAATTCCATGCAGCCATTTTGATTACCTAATCTACTGGTAATTGGTCACCTTCTATGAATATGTCCCAAAACACACTACAGAAAATAATGGTTTTAATGGTTAAAAGTTGATGGTTTGTAATATTTGTAATGGTATTTGTAGTGGAAACCATTAGAATTTTCTGTGATGGTTCTATTGGGTTTTTTTTTTCAGCAGGGAGAACTTATTTTCCTGATTAAATTAAGAAATTGAGTACTTTAAATAATGCCATTCTGCGCTTTTGTAAAATTAGACCACCTTTAGTGTTAAATATCCTACTTCCTCACATTACAACATCCAAATTACTTTATATTCTCCATCCGATTAATTTACTCATTTACGGTTCAAGTCCCCCTGCAGTAAAAAACAAGTTTTTTTAATGCGGTTTATTTGTCTATGTGGTGTTTTTAATACGCTTTTAGACAAACCATGTGCCAAACCATTAATCTACATGTTTGATGAGTATTTTCTCATTAAAACTGTAGTTTTCCAATGGCTGTCCCAGAAATGCGTTTTTTGCTACGTCACAAACCTCAACAACCAATCACGTCAATGGATAGATTCCTATCATAAGCATGCAAAATATACAAATAGGATTATCAGCACAAAGCCAAAAATTAGCTTGAATAATAACCCACGGCAACAGTGTAAAAGTAGCCCGGAGTCAGACCCACCTCTCTCGGCACGAATTGGTATTACTAACGTTAGGCTGCATTCGAGCCTTCAAGACATTTTGAAGACACAACATCGTCAGGTAAGTAACTTTAACGAATGTTACAGTATCCACCGCTAGTAAAAACCTAGTTTTATCAGTCCTTATCGGTGTATTGCCATAATATCGTGTTTACTACAGTTCAGTTAGTGGATCAGGAGGTTCTGGCCGTTGTGACTAAGTGGAGGCGGGGCAAATTTGCATATTCATAGACCCACGAATAGTAAATGAGGCATTGAGGGTTAAGTTACATTCAAACTGTTTTAAGGCATGAGAAAATTATTTTCACAAGAAAAAACATATGTAATTTGTTAATATGTAATTAATGGTCAAAGATAAGTTTTAAGGGATAAAATTTTTGACTACAGGAGTCTGTAGCTTCCCTATAAGCATTAGACACACATACAGTAGTGAAGACTTATAAAATCATGCTTACCCTTCTAAAAGCTGCATGTGGTGCCCTCTAGTGAAACATCAGTATGCACTGATAGGCTGAAGCAACATTTGTGAAAATATATTTCATTGCACAACACACTTTTGACATGTCCACAAGTAGAAAACAAGAAAATAGGCAATAAAGGTTACAAAGAACTCAGTTTATTTCTTCTCCAATGAAGACTAATCAGAGGACAGCAGGAAAGATTTTACCAGACATGTACATCTAGTGTAAATACAAATGTTTGATAAACAAACATCCAGTCACATTCAGTCTCTGTGTAATTGGACTTCAATTTACTGTGGTTGTTCCTCTGCAAAGTCTATTAAACCCAGTTGTTGGGTGGCCGTACCAATGTAAATGAGATTGAGACAACTGTGTGTTACAACCAACTAATCAGATACTTGATTGAAACATAAAATGACTTGAATAGGGAAATACACTGAGAGAAATAATACAACACCACCCCGGTCCATGCTACAACCAACAACTTCCAGGGAACAATAATCAAAATTTTAAAGCTGGATGAAGAATGCAATATAAAAGAATAAAATGTTTTAACAAGGCATTTAAAATCTATGATTTTCCAGCTTGTTCAACATTCAGCACAGGCAAAAAAAAGGCTAATTTTCATGCCCCCATTTAGGGATCAAAATAGCCTCTTGTGGAACAGAAATATCTGTAAACGAAACTGTTCTGGGGCAGAAACAGAGCGCAAACAATACACATATTTATTTGGCAAATGACAATCACTGGTGGTCAGTTTTTCCAAGAATCAATAATTAATGGAATTTGTTTTAGAATTGAATGTTAAAAGGCGAAACTAATAAAACCAAGGTGCACTACTCATGTGTTTCACAAATACATACTTCCACACAGACAATATTAGCATCATATTTATTCTAACTAAATGGTTTTCCACTATTTAAGTGGCTATATATTTAGAAAGCCCAAAAGTGCCATTTTGTAAACTTGGTAAACAGCATCCAAAGATGTCCAGAGTCTAACCCCAACATATACATACTGACTCGAAATGTTTAAAAAAAAAAAAAAAAAAAAAAAAAAAAAAATTAAAGTGTCAAATTGCTCTAAAAAAAAAAAAGGCATAATAAGGCAGGTGATAAACAAGGCTTAAACGGATGAAACAAATGAAAAAGCAACTGTCAACAAATTTAGAAATGCATAAAAATGAGAAAACCAAGAAAAGTGTTAAGGGACAAATAAGCCAAAAAAAAAAAAAATCTGGACATACTATACGACTCTCCTCTCTTAAGAAAGAAAAGACCTGCTTTTATTCCAAAAGGAGCTACTGAAGGCTGCATAGTCAAAAGTTACCAAATAAAAATATTATGCATGAATGAGTAAAACAGTCTGTTTGGAAGCAGAATATGTTAATTTTGGAGTTCCCCTATGCACACTTTCAGAAAAATCATAACATATTACATCCATTACAAAAATTAGTCTGTGGTTCCTTTAAAGGAATTAGATCTTATTTTAGGGTACAACATTAGTAAACGAAGACATTTCTCTAACCAGTGCCAACATATTCATTAAATACTTCCATAACCTCAGGGCTCAATGATGAGGAATGAGAACACAATTGAAGTCAAAAGTTTACAGAATCTGCAAAATGTTAATTATTTAACCAAAATAAGAGGGATCATACGAAATGAGTGTTTTTTTTCTTTTTTTTTTAGTACTGACCTGAATAAGATATTTCACATAAAAGATGTTTATGTACAGTCCACAATAGTACATTTAGTACTGCGCTTCAGAAGATACTTACATTTTTCCCAGAAGATGACATTTTTACCCTGATCTTCAAATTCGAAAAGTTTTCACCCCCCGGCTCTTAATGTATTGCGTTTCCTTCTGAAGCATCATGAGCATTTGAAGCTTCTGTAAGAGTTGCATGAGAGTTGTCCTCAGTGTGAAAAGATGGATCTCAAAATCATATAGTCGTTGTTGGAAAGGGCTCAAATACACAAAGATGCTGAAAAACCAAAGAATTTGTGGGACCTTAAGGATTTTCAGAGTTCAAGGACTTTCCAGGTCCAATGGCTGAAAATTCAAGGACTTAATGTGGGACACATTTCAAGTGAGAGCAAGGTTACGTCATGTTATCTTGTAAGATACATTGTTACAGTTTTTATGTGTCAAACAAAACTATGCACAAAATGTATTTTTGGCCATGTGACAGAGATCCGATATTGTATTTGTCTGAAGAATATTCGGCTCTGCACCTGGCCAAATTATGGTCTTTTGGATCTCTGGCAAGTCATTCTTTGTAATCTTAATTATTATAATTAAAAAGCCCCCAAAGTAGCGCAATGACCATAACCCACATGAAAACTCAAAATATTTAATTTCCATAAATAAATTGTATATTTTATTGTCACCCTTGTGCAGACTGATCCTAAACACAGCTAAAATGCTTCCTACCAGTGGCCATCACAAAACTTAACATTTTTTACAGTTCTATCACATGTAGAATGCAAAATGTTTCAATATAAGCATTTCAGTCAAATGCTCAACAGTTAAAAACAAACCACTTCCAAGCAAAAAAAAATGCAGATTTGGCAACCCTGCATCCAACACAAGCTGCAGCGATCAGCTCATGGGTCAAGACAAAAGTAGAGATGACTGACAAATCATGCTAAAGGATTTGCTGCTCAGCAGAAAATGTGCTCATATCTGACCTTTATACAGAGTGCGTATGATTCTGAAATTGAAAGTGAAAGTAAACAGCTGCTCATTAAAAAGAGATTTAAATACTCTGAATACGATAGCGGCTCCCTGATGTGTGAAAATTATATTCAATATTAGAATGATTGCGTGAGCAGGCGGTAATAGCTCGAAATTTAGCATGAGCGGCATCAATAAAACGGTCCCGCATAGAGCTTTAATACAAAAATGCACACTGAATGACGACTGTAGAAAGCATAAGCCGAATCCCGGACATTTTGGGCGATTTTAGGTCCAAAAAGAGGACATGTTGGGGGGAAAAAAGCTGTTGGTCACCCTAACTTAAATCAAGCAAGCTAGTATGCATAGGGCACGAAGTGTTAGCACATTAGTTAACCGGGGGGAATAATAAGGAAAACTTTTTGCACAAAATAAATTCATTTTCAAAAACTTTCCAGGGCCTTGAAAAAATTTTTTTTTTCAGATTTACAAACTTTTAAGGATTTCAAGGACCTGTGGGAACCCTGGATTTTACTGAAGAACAGCAGGAAGTTTAAATGTTCAGGACAAACAAGGGACTCATGAACAACTATCACTAAACAAAAAAAACACAGCTGTGAATCATTCAAGTAACAACACAGTATTAAAAAAATCAAGTGTTTGTAAACGTTTGAACGGGGTCATTTTTATAAATTCAACCATTGTTTTCTCTTGTGGACTATATGTAAATGTCTGTTATGTGAAATATCTTATTCAGGTCAGTACTAAATAAAAAAAATAACATGCATTTTGTATGATCCCTTTTATTTTAGAAAAATAGTTAACATTTTGCAGATTCTGCAAGCTGTATGTAAACGTTTGACTTAAACTTCAACACAAAACCAGCTAATTTCTGCTTAGTTTGAACAGACCTTTATTTGTGCGCATTGGTTTTATGGGTAAGACCAGTGATATTTTTGTGCTTTAAGTTAAAAAAATATTAAATGACAATTGTGTCATTAGTTATGCACCCTGATGTTGTTTCTTAAATAAATATTCTGCAAACCTGTCTGACTTTCTTTTTATTCTGCAGAATACAAATGATAATATTTTAACGTCCAACTGTTTTTTATGGGGTTCAGGGTTGATTTGAACTACAATGAATGGACAAAAACTAATTAAAAACATATTTTTTGCATTCCACAGAAGGCTGAAAGCCAACAGTGTGAGTAAATAACAGAATTTTCATTTTTGGGCAAACTATCCCTTAAACAATTGACTTTCATTGTAAGGAAAAGAGCAGCTTGGACATTCTGCCTAAATATCTCCTTTTGTGTTTTACGATTTTAAAACAACATGAGGGTGTGTGAACGGCAAAATGTTTATTTTTAATCCTTTAAAATACGAGGTTGTTTCTATGTGATAAGTTAACACAAGTATCACAAATACTGAAGAAAAAATTGGCGCGCCCCAAGGAACAATGTGGCCGGCAGTTACGAGCTGCTTTGCGCATATGGATTTCAGTTGACGGTTACGTCTGTTCCTTTTCCCCCTAAATCACATCTAAAAGCTCTCAGCAACACTAAGTGCAGTGTTTCTTTGTGCAAGGCCAGCGGTGATGCAATTAAGTGAAAATGGCGGTAAGTTCACAGACGGTTATATGGTCTGACTACACACGGATCACACAAAGCCCTCCATGAGACACAAAGGAGTACCAGCTCCCGTTCGGACACACAAGTAAAAGCACAACGAACCCCTAACCTTATAAAACAACACCCATCCTGACAAACACTTGTGTAAGATTATAGTACGCTGTTTTGAGAGAACATTATATAAAATACTCGTCCTAATACTCACGTAGAATCTAAAAGAGAATATGAAAAACAGTTTCTTTGCAGTTTCTCCATCGTTTTCGGTTGGAGATGGGGCGGACAACTTCTGGAAGCCAGCATCTCCATGTAAGGGTTTAGGATAGTGCTACATTAAGGTGAGGGCTGCCTTATGGACTACCTTATGTCATATGTTGATCCGGGTGAGACTATGTCTCTGGGTTTGTGACTGTCGTAGCTGTTGTGGAATTCATGATCTTCGTGTACTGAGTGTGAATGGCATCAAAAGCCTCGTCCCGATGAATCATGGCACCAAACACTAGAGGCTGTGGAAGAAGTGACAAAACTGTTAGTGCGCTTTCACATTAGGTATGATTTATAGTTAGTATGAATATAATCTAGTGCGGTAGCGATTCTATTGGCTGAAAGAATGTGTAATTCACACTCTCTTTTTATATAACCAATGCTACAAATGCAGTTTCTCATTCAGTTATTTCAGTTGGTGCATAAGCTAAACAATTAGCCTACTGGTTTTTGCTTTAGCTACAGTGGTGAACAGCTGCTGCTAGTCCTCACTGAGGGGCAGGTGCTGATGACACAAATGTACTTTGATTTGGAGCCAGATAATAAAATGTGCTAAGAAACCTGGCAGGAAGTGGGGGTAGAACTGAACTTTGGTTCACCGCAAGTGTGAAAACAGCCTTGAAAAAACTTCATGTCCTAATATTAGGAGCAAGTAAATAATTATACAATAAAAGTAAGAATACAGAAAAGAAAAAGTTATATAGTAGCTTTATTATTTTAATTAATTCATTAATTTAATGAAAACTGTGTGCACCTGTGTACTCAAAAGTTTTTAGTTTTTACTAAGAAAAGTGAAGTAAAGACTTATACAGTACATTGTTACAAAAACGTTTCACATATATGCTGCTCTTTTGAATTATATTCAAAGAATCCTGAAAACATACTCTACCAGTCAAAAGTTTCTGAACAGTAAGATTTTTAATGTTTTAACAGGATTCATCTGAAACAGAAATCCTTTTAACATTATGAATGTCTTTTGTCACCTTTTTTATCACTTTTGATCAATTTAAAGCATCCTTGCTAAAAAAAAAAAGTATTATTTTCTATAATTTATCATTTGTTTTATAATTCATCAAAGAATCCTGATAAAATGTAATTAACTGTTTTGAATATTTATAATAATAAATATTTCTTGAACAGCAAATCAGTATAAGTGAATGATTTCTGAAGGATCATGTGACATTGAAGACTGGAGTAATGATGCTAAAAATTTAGCTTTGATCATAAGAATAAATTACATTTTAAAATATATTGAAATAGAAAGCAGTTATTTCACAATATCACTGCTTTTGCTGTATTTTGGATCAAATAAATGCAGGCCTGGTGAGCAGAAGAGAATTCTTTGAAAAACATTAAAAATCTTACTGTTAAAAACTTTTGACTGGTAGTGTATGCTAGTAATGTTACAATCTATTTCATAAATAGTATTGATAAATAGTATTAATGTTAAAGATTAGTTCACTTCCAGAATTCAAATTTCCTGATAATTAAAAAAAAAATAAAATAAAATAAAATATTTTCAAAACTGATGAGATTTCTGAGGGATCGTGTGACACTGCAGACTGAAGATTTGCCATCACAAGAATAAACTGCATTTTTAAACAATAAAATACAAGACATATGGTAATCATTTCACAATATTGCTATTTTTTACTGATTTTTTTTTCTTAAAAAAATAGCATGGTGTTTTTTTTAATAAATCAAATGTAAATTCATGTGCCAGCCACATTTTTTTGGTTAAATAAACATTACTTACACTATTAGAAAAAGTAAAAAAAAAAAAAAAAAAAAAAAAAAACTTTTTACATTAACAATGTAATCAATATTCTGTTTATTAAAGCAAAATATGAATCTCATCAAGTTTGTGTTTTTAAGCATTTTACATTTATTTTGGCTACTTTTCCATTTTTCTTAGAAAGGACAGTAGCAGGGTATATACAGAACTTCTTGAGTTGAATTTAATACATTTTACTACCTTTTTTAATACCTTCAAAAAATTTTTTAATACCAGCGCGACTTAGAGCTGTAACTGTAGTGGCGTAAATGAAATATCTTTCCAAATGGAATAACATACTGCATCACAATGTAACAAGGTCATTATAACTTAACATCAACACTGGACTCAAAAACTGCCCACAGATATAAGAATAGAAATAAAGACAGAAGAGGAAGGAGACATCTTCTTCATAGATCATTAGTCAGTAAGTCTGATGTGTGAGCAATCTAAAAAAGAGGTGGCGGTGCAGTAAGCACAGGTGTTATTAAAATAAATCAAGCTGATACATTTAAGTAAAGCAGAGGGATTAATCAAGATGTTACAATGGGCCTTTGTCCATAGTTTTAATCAATGTCAAAAAGATCTTAGAGCTCAGGCTTAATTTATATAATTGTACACGGGCTCGGGCTTGCGCGGTAAATGAGCGGTCATGTGATGCGTTTCGATTAGCGCGAGAAAGATGCGAAAATTGATGTTGAGGAGGTGAAACGGAGGCATGCCTCTGGTGATTACGTTTTGGCAAAATTTGCCAGATCAGTACTGTGCATCCCGGCCTGTCACAGCAGCAGTGAAAGGGTGTTCAGCGCTGCGGGACGCACCATCAGTGAGCGCAGGACCACACTGAAACTACAGTGGATTCAATCATTTTCCTCCACAAAAATATGTACCCTTATCTTGGTAAGGGTTTTTCAATTATAACAAAATATTAATTGAGTCTTAAATGCATAATGTAGACAGAGTATATAGGCTAATGTTGGCATTATTACAAATTATTACTGAAATTATTACATTTCAGCTGCTATTCACTCTCGCGTTGAGGCGGGATTGTGGAGAAAAGTAGCGAAGCAAATCCCGCGGAGCCTTTATCTTAATTTAGTTACTGCCAAAACCCCATCTTAATTTAGAACTTATCTTAATTTAATATAAGAAAGTCTTTTTTATTGGCGCGTTGGCTAAGTGTATGCCTATTTAGGCCCCGATCACACCGAATCACACCGTTTTTAGTTCTAAAAACGCGAGGCGCACCGCACTGCCTTTTTCTGGTGACTTTTAAAAAAAGAGCAGTGCGTTGCGGTTTTATATGTTGCTAGGCAACCATCAAATAAGCCGTCCTGTCAATCTAATCAAAGGATTATAGCGCAAGCGCTATAAAATCTTTGGTTTTTAGCTGTTAAGTAAACTGTCATATCAGCACAAAACTTAAAACATACAGCTCCGGGTAACCCGCGATAGACACCAAAAGTTTCTCCTCCATCACTGCAGTCTCCGACTTTTTAAGCGTCGGTAAAACTTTCGTCACCACAAGAGAAGGCCCGCCTCTCCATTCATTCGATTGGACAATGGAAAAAACCGCGATGACGTCGGGCGCTTTTCCGCGCAGAGTTGCTTTTTTTTCAACTTCAGGCGCTCAGAGCGCTCCGGCAAAAACGCGAGGCGCCGGCGACGCATAAACAGCGCGCATAACGCTCACTGACCATAGAAAACAATTCAAAAAAGGCGCTTCTCGCTGCAAAAACGCGTTCGGTGTGATCGCGGCCTAGAGTGCTAAGATGTTACGATGTTCCAGAGGACTTATTTTATTTCTTTGTTCCAAGTTCCAAGTGGCTTATAGCCTACGTTAGTCATTAATAAATTATATTAAAACATGTATAATTGACTCATTCTTGACAAAAGGCAAAAGAGCGGTGTGCTTGCGCACATTTGAATAATGTTGGGCTGTAAACGGGTTCGGGCTTTTAAAAAGCTGTCAATCAAAATATACTTGTCGGGCCTAACTTTTAAGGCCGATTACAGCTCTAGTTGCTAGGTCTAAACCATAGGTCTAAACACCACAGCACCTCAGCTCGCAATGTCTGTCACGCACCTGTTGACGATGCTGCTAGGACTACTGCTGGCAGTGGTGTGCATCGGGAGAGCAGTCGATGTTGAGGTCGTTGTTGCAGCCGTAGCGCAGAACATTGATATGGGAAGATGCTCGCTACGTCCGCGCATCCTAGCTTGGTGGCTATTTGATTCCGATGCGATTTTGGGAGTTGCACCTTCACCATGCCCACAAAGCTATTGGCGCCGACCCAAAATAATAACTTAAAGCAGTAACAATTTAAATAATATATATTATTTGTGAACTTATGTTCAGCTATTCTTTTTAATAGTTCACTTTTAACTATTTTTGAATTTGTAGATCATTTGTCATCAAAGCTTGGTAAATACTGATCACAGACACAGAGATTTACTTTAAATTTTACCAAGCTGATCATTCACTAAAACTCCCACGGATCATGGTTTCATGTAATTTTAAGTCTTATTTTTACCTAACAAAGTGGTTATATTCAAGTGTGCGAGTTGTTTACTTACTTTTTCAAATTAGTCTTCCAGCTACTATATTGTTCATTTAGACTCATTTGCAAACACGGAACGCACACAAGAGGCGGGATTTATCACATGAACCAGTCACAGCCAAACATAACGAGTCATATCCAATCATATCGCGAGGGAGGCATTACCTCCTCTCACATGACTTTTCCTCATTTATTCTCAATTACCCCCCACCAATCCCACAGCATGCTTTAGGGAGTCTCAACTCAACTAAAACTCAATAGGCTTAGGGGAGGCGAAAGAGACGCAGACTCCTGCTCTAACTTTACCTGCTGGTGTTGCTGTTGGACAATGTTGTTTTAGAAAAACAAGTGATTTATACACTTCGTAATGTTATATTTTGTAATATTTGCATTGTTTTATTTTTGTTATATTTTTTAAGGTTGTCCCCTAATAGTTGACTAACCGTGAGAAGAGGCTTGGTTGACCAAAATTTTATTAGTCGATTAGTCGCAGAAAAAAAAAAAATGCACAGGAAGTGTCAAAGTCATGCAGTCCATGATGGACAGATCGTTAAAGGCTGGTCTATGTGGTAATATAGTACATCGGGCAGGACATCCAAACACTCACTTATCATTCATTGACTTTTTCATCTTTTTTTGAGCGCTTATTAGGCTGTTTAGGCAATTAAAGTTATATTATAATTTATATAGGTTTATTAATAAACGTGTGACTAATAGTCAACTAATGCTTAAAATGAACGACTACTAGTCGACCAGAAAAATCTTTAGTTGAGGGCAGCCCTATTTTTTTTTCTCATCCAATATTATGAGGAGGCACTGCCTCCATTGCCTCCTCAAAGGAAACGCTCTTAATAGGGATGTGACGAGATCTCGTGGCACCTTCATTGAATGTTTTTTTTTTAATTTTGTTTAAATGAATATATGTTTTTAAAAGACTTAAGCAATGAACAGTTTGTCAGAACCACTAGTAAATTGTTATTTTGTTCAGTTTTCTAATCTTTTTTCTCCAGAATCGTGAGAGAATCATGGTCTCCAATTTATTTAAAAAAACTGGGATTCTAAATTTATCCAGAATCGTGAAGCTCTTGTTTAAATGTTGTTTATTACTGCATAGAATTCATTAAAATGAAAGTTTAACTTCATAAACTTCAAAATGCACCTTCATTTTTTTGCATTTTGTCTTTTTCAGTTGAATAAAAGACTATTTTCCCTATATATTTCATCATTGACGATTTCTTAAGAAAAGTTTAAAAATCTTGTCTAGTCCCGTTCTCGTGAACCCAGTCTCGTGTCTCGTCTCGTCTCATGGGATAAGTGTCTCGTCACACCCCTAGCTCTTAACATATGATATATAGTGACTTACCTTTAAAGTGGATGGTGTTGTTATTGAGATCCCCATCCCAGATCCAGGCAATACTGACAACACTTTGTACTGTTAACAAGAGTGGAGAATCCAGTAAGACACTAGGCATTCAATAAAAATTAAGTCAACATACAGCAACAAAACATCTGGCAGACCTTCTGAATATCCGTGATGTCTTGGAGCTTGATGACTTTATTTTTCTTCGAGGATGTTGCCCGGGAACTGGAGCTCTCGAAACACAAGTAACTAAAAACACGAAACACAAACTCTTATCATGAGGAAACATGTTGTGCCTAACGATGCCTAACAATTAAGTACAACAAAACATTTACAGCTTTGTTTGGAGTAAATGCAATTTGTAAATATTGACATTAGATGCAATGTGCTGATTCTGAAAAAGCACCAAAAATGAATAATTTCCAAAACAGCAAGCAAAAAATGTTGCTATTCTGCAGTGCAGGTGCATCTGAACATGCATACTTTTCTGTGACGTAGAGGACACCATTGCGAATGTAGTCGGTTGGCATTTTTCTGTCCCTGTTGATCAAGCAACACCGCCATCCGTTCTCGCACACTGTGAAAATCAAAATCACACAGTTAAACAACAGCAAATATACAGAACTGTTCAAAGGCCAGCACAGTTTCTTTTCCCACCTGGCAGGGGGCGCTCATTCTCTGACAAGTTGAAGACTTCATGAAAAGGCCCTCTTTTGGTGTTGTAGGCCCGCCCGCTTTCCTCCTCACGGCCGACCCCGCATGACATCCCGGCCGACTGATTACCGCGTGCAACCGTTGGCTGGATCTGCTGTGAGGAAAAAGCAAAATAATTGATTTAGGAGCAGAATGTGCAAGTACAGCCCCAGAACTGTGAGGTTCCTGTGTGCCGGTAAAGGATCAATGCTATCCTTTAACGCTTAACCAGATAAAGAAGAGAATTGATCCTAGATCAGCACTTGAGGGCCCCAACAGCAGCATCCACGTGGGGGAAGCTTGTCAATCGTTATTAAACCAGTGTATGTTATTGAGCCAAGCAGCAGTGGTGACCTAGCAGAGTGAATGATGGTCAGTGGCTCAGCTGCATGTGGACTCCTGAGATCAGTTGGTGACAGATTCAGTTCTCTGGTTGGATGCCAAACAGTAGCAAGGGATGCCTGGAGGGTGCTGAGGACCAGTGCAAAGCTCAAAGCCGGAATTAAACAGCCACTTATTGTAGGTATCATCACTCACCAACACATTACCAAGATATTAGTTTATTAATGAGTTAGAAGTTTAGGGCTGAACAAGACAGATGTCATTTTGAGAAAGAATTATGGGCATTTTTTCAACTATGGGCACTTAAGTCATAAGTATTAATTTTGAAAATGAACAAAGAACTTTTTGTTATACGCCATGAAAATATGTAATAATAAATGAAAAAAATAATTTAAATTATAATTCATCAAAATGTAGAAACTTTGCAATGCCATTATGATTTATTTTTGCTATATTCTTATTTGCTTATGAATAATTGTATTTGTAAATAATAATAAAAAATAATAAAAACAATAATACAATTATTATTATTATTATATTAAAATTAATAATATCCAACTTAAATAAAAATAAATTATCTCACCATAACAATAAATAACAAATAAGGATTCATATTTACATTTTTATCATTTTAAATGAAATCCTTAATACATCATTAATTATTATTATTATTATTATTATTATTATTTTATTATTTTATTACAACTGATAAAACTATCAAACATTAACAAAAATAAAACAAACTAAACAATCTGAACATAATAAATAAAGATTAATATTTACATTATTATTTTAAATAAAATCATTAATAAATTATTATTATTATTATTATTATTTTTATTATTACTATATTAAAATTGATAGCAAAAATCGAACGTTAACAAAAATAAGTAATTAATCTTAACATAATAAATAAAATATTCATATTTCCTTTTTTCAGAATTTAAAATGTAATCCTTAATTGTATTATTATTATTTTATTAAAACTGATAACAACATCCAAAATTAACAACAAAAAAGTCAAACAATTTTAACATAATAAAGATTTATTATTTATTATTATTATTATTTTATTAACACTGATAAAAAAAAAAAATCCAACATTGACAGAAAAATAAATCAAACTAAACAATCTTAACATAATAAAGATTCATATTTACATTTTTATAATTTAAAATGAAATCCTTAACGCATTATTAATAATATTATTAGTAAAACTGATAATATCAAATATTAAAAATTAAAAAACTAAACCTTAACATAAAAAATATTTACAATTTCATTATTTAAAATGACATGCTTAATAATCATAATAATAATAATTTATCATCAATGTTATTATTATTATTTTTATTATTATTATTATTATTATTATTATATTAAAACCGATCAAATCAAATATTAACAAAAATAAACTAAATCTTAACATAATAAAGAATATTTTTTACATTTTTACAATTATAATGAAGTTCGTAATGCTTTATTAATATTTATTATTATTTATCATAATTAATATTAATTATTAAAATTGCTAACGTATTGAACATTAACAAAAAAATAAAAACTAAATCTTAACATAATAAATAACAAACATTAATATTTAGTTTTATAATTTAAAATGAAAACCTTAATACATTATTATTATTATTGTTATTATTATTATTATTATTGTATTTAAAAATGGCTAACATATCGAACATTAACAAAAATAAAACAAACTAAACAATAAAGATTAACATTTACATTTTAATCATTTAAAATGAAATCCTTAATACATTATTATTATTACTATTATTAATAAAAATACATAAAGACACAAAGACTGAAATAATAAATTTGAACATCTAATTGAACTACTACTACTACTAATAATAATAATATAAAGAACAAAATAAAGCTATTTTATCAACTTTATAACAATAAAAACAAATCTCTCACCTAGACAAATTATATAAACTACTGAAAGTGTTGAAAATGTATGTTATTTTTCTAAAAGTCCACAAGACAAGTGGCCACAGTTGAAGAAACACCCTCATATTTGCAGAAAACCATTCTTCATCGTGCACAGAGAGTACGTCTGCAAATACATCTGTAGAAGAAATTCTACCTCTAGCCTATTCAAGGCCAGCGCTCAAACATGACAAAACCCCAGATCCACCATGACTTACTGTAAATAACAACCATACTGAAAGCAAATGTATGCATATATCATTTAATTTCTTATATAATTTATCTGACCCCCATTTAGCCAACTGCAAACTATCTTAATTAAAAACAACACTGTGGCAACACCAGAAGAGCCAAGCTTTTCAGAGTTTCCAGCCACCTACTCAAGACATTTAAATAACTATGGGGGGGGGGGTTAAGAAAGTTGTGTATGAATACAGAAATGACTCTTTCCTTTTAATTCTCAACAAATGTCTCATAAAGTGTCATTTGTTGCTAAAATATATAAAAGCTTGACTTCTCTGATGTAGTCACTGCTTCAAAATACTATTAGGCCTATTATCACTATACTAGAATATACTACAGCAGAGAAACTCTCAGAAAAATAAACCCTGCATGTCACACACACTCACACAAAAATATCTACACTGTCGTCCTGTCTGATGACGATGGATCAAAAACATCACACATTCTTCTGTACATTCTTGTTGACTTTTGTGCAAATTACTGAGAAGATGCATTATGAATCAACAGTTTTTGATCCAATCACCAACAGACATTTTTAGCGTCATATTGCATATTCCTGACAACACACACACACACACATATAAAACACACATACGCAGGACCAGCCATTGGTGGCAAACACAGGCACTGTTGTCAAACCAAAGGCCACACCAGATCCCTACCTTTTCAAACCCAGACAGCTGAGAGAGGAAAAATAACAGAATAAACATGTGACAGACCATCACACAAACCAAAATCCTACCATTTATAAGGAAAAAGAGGATTTACATATCCTCTGTTGCCTGAATTTGCATTTAATTGTCATGCAGACACTTTTAAGTCTTGATCTGTCCTCTATTTTGTATATTCATTTTTTTTTAAATAGTATTTTTTTTAAGATCTCATTGGTACTTGACAGATTTGAGATATATGTTACCAGTACCAAAATAAAACTCTTATACTATATAATATATGGTAACATATATGTCTTTTATTTTGTTTCCATATATTCTTAAAGGGATAGTTCACCCAAAAAAGAAAATTACCTCATTATTTACTCAACCTCAAGCCATCCTAGGTGTATACATGTATACGTCATTTACTGGAACGCAACTCTCTTGGTTGCGTACAACAGTTAGCAGAAGTTAGAGTTTATAAAGTTTTAAATATGGATATTTTTCTTACACATATGCATCAATTTGCTTTAATGATGTATGGATGCACTTTATTGGACTTCAAAATATGAACACCCATTCACTGCCATTATAAAGCTTGGAAAATCCAGGACTTTTTTTTTTTAAATATAACTCTGATTGTATTCGTCTGAAAGAAAAAAGTCATATACACTCAGGATGGTTTGAAGATCAGTAAATCAAAGTGTAATTTTCATTTTTGGGTGAACTGTTCCTTTAAAGCCATCTTGGCCAAATCTTGGCTACTAACTACAAGAGGAAGCCATTGCTCATTTTCAGTCATAACTGACAAGTTCCTCTTCACAAAGAGACAAAAAGAGGATTCAGGATTAATATTTCATAAGCTTTTCGAAAGGGAACAATGAGACGGCGCACGTGCACAGTTTCACTCACCCGTCTGCTCAGAGTGGCATTGTTACGCTCTTTGAGTTGTGGGTCTGTGGGTAAATTGGTCCATACAATGTAAGGTGTGTCGTATTTGTCTCTCAGTTTGGGGCAGCTTTTGAAGATGAAGTCGATGATGAAGAATTTGATGCCGGCATAGACACCTACAAAATAGATGAAAATGAGGTTTATCCCAAAACAACAGCAACAACACTGAAATTGTTGTCGTGCGTCAAACTGAATTTCTCACCAATCATGAAGCCCAAGAGTTTATATGGCAGCAAACAGGAAGCAATAAAGGCCACCCACAAACCAACATACAGCTTCTGTGTGATTTCAGGCTGCACCCACGTGAAAAGGCTGCAATGAAAACACAAATCACATACAGTACATGTATGCATGTAAATATATATGTAATTAAACATCCTTTCAACAGTGCAGTAATACCACAATCGTATAAATATCATGGCCATTTTACTGTAGTGTTT
Organism: Labeo rohita; assembly: GCF_022985175.1. NCBI lineage: Eukaryota > Metazoa > Chordata > Actinopteri > Cypriniformes > Cyprinidae > Labeo > Labeo rohita. The sequence continues at coordinate 13,299,081 of NC_066893.1, forward strand.
ATGTTAAAGGCTTAGTTAATTTCAGAATTAAAACTTCCAGATTTTTTCTCATCCAAATGTCATTCAAGATGTTCATGTCCTTCTTTACTTCCTAAGTATGTGTCGATTAATGTAGACTGTCATTCTAATTACTTCGCTTAATAATAAAGAACGTAGTGTAGCACAATAATCATTGTGAAATTGTTTATTTTGCTGCACCAGTAGTTATAGGGTTAAAGGAGAAGTCCACTTCCAAAACAAATATTTACATATAATTCATATAATGAATTATATGTAACATATAACATATATATTACATATATTCACATATAATGTACTCACCCCCTTGTCATCCAAGATGTTCATGTCTTAATTTCTTTACGACTGAAGAAAGAATGTTTTTTGAGGAAAACATTTCTGCATTTTAATAAATGGACTGATACAGTGCCCCGATTTTGAACTTCCAAAATGCAGTTTAAGTGTGGCTTTAAACAATCCCAAATGCAGTTGTAAATGATCCCAGCCAAAGAAGAAGGGACTTATCTAGTGAAACGATCGGTTATTTTCATTAAAAAATATATATATACATAATTTCAATACTTTTTAATCTCAAATGCTCATCTTGCTTTTCTCTCCATGAACTCTGTGTATTCTGACTCAAGACAGTTAGGGTATGTCGAAAAACTCCAATCGTATTTTCTCCATCAACTTCAAAAATCATTTCAAAACCATCCTACATCTCTGCAGAAGTACCAGTCTTTGCAACGTGAACATGCAAAGAAGATCAAACACCCTTAACAAAAAAGGTAAAAAAAACAGCGATATAGGACAATTTCGAAGTTGAGGGAGAACATGAGATAGGAGTTTTGAGACATACCCTAACTGTCATGAACCGGAAAAAAACAGCTCAGGCAGAGTAAGACAAGACGAGCGTTTGGCATTAAAAAGTATATAAATTGTATTATTTTTATTAAAATAACCGATAAGACAATTCTTTCTCAGCTGGGATCGTTCACAACCGCATTTGGGATCGTTTGAAGCCGTATTCAAACAGCATTTTGGAAGTTCAAAATCGGGTCACCATATCAGTCCATTATATGAAGAAAAATGCTGAAATGTTTTCCTCAAAAAACAATTTCTTTACAACTGAAGAAAGAAAGACATGAACATCTTGGGTGACAAGGGGGTGAGTACATTATCTGTAAATTCTTGTTCTGGAAGCGGACTTCTCCTTTAATGCGGGGAGTAAAAGACCCGGTAGAGAGACAGGCGAGTTAACGCCTATGATACAGCTGTTCTGCGTTCTAATTAAAAGTTAAAACACAAAGTGTCTTTTGTCTGTCGTTCCTCAGATATTAGTAGATATATTTTGGTTTACAAACTGTTTTGTTTAATCAGTTAGTCAAGTTAACACTTAGTTAACGTATCCATCATTATTGTTTTGTGAAGCGTTTACAGTTTAGCAGCTAAACATTAGCTGTGGGCATGATTTGCTTGCATTGTAAGAACAATCACAACAGACTTGGCCAGCTGACCAATCAGAGCAGAGTAGGCTTGTGGAAGGGAGGGAGGGGTTTACAGACAGAACTGCTTTGAACAAACCGTTTCAAAATCATTGAGAAAGATTCTAATATTTAATGTATATTCTGACAAAACTGCAATGTTTTCTGACCTTAGATGCATTTAAACCTGTTGTAGAGGACTCAAACATATTAAGACACTTTAAAATACCATATGAGCTGCTCTTTAAGGTTTTTGAGGAAAACATTACAGGATTTTTCTCCATATAGTGGACTTCAGTGGGGATCAGTGGGCTGAAGGCCCAAATTGCAGTTTCACTGCAACATTTTTTATAAAACGACTGATTGTTTCACCAGATAAGACTCTTATTCCTTGGCTGGGATCATGTAGAGGCCTTTGAAGCTGCACTGAAACTGCAATTTGGACCTTCAACCCATTACTCCCATTGAAGTCCACTATATGGAGAAAAATCCTGTAATGTTTCCCTCAAAAAAATTTTTTTTGACTGAAGAAAAAACGACATGAACATCTTGGATGACATCGGCGTGAGTAAGTTATTAGGAAATTTTCATTCAATTAACAATAGTGAAAATAAAATACAAAACAATTTTTTTTAATCCTAATGTCAATTAAATAATTCTGAAAAGTAAAAGAAACTTCCTCTCATTTAAGTTTTCTCTTTTGTTTGGAATTTTAAACAAAATGTTGAATAAAACAAAAATACTGTTAATACACAACATTAAAAAAGTACTATTCTTTGTATTGTATTTTAAAAATCAGTTTAAAAAAAAAAAAAAAATCAAAAGCAGAACTGAATGACGTCTCAACCATCACACAGTCACAAACTGTCACACCACTTATTCCCAAAACTCAATATCTAACATACTCACTTTTTAATCTTTTCCAATACGTCTGCCATCTTTCCAAATAGATTCTGCGAAAACAACAACACATGAGCGTCAACATCTTTAGGTGTGAAGCAAAGCAAAAGGTGTCTGTATTACACTATTATCACAACTAGATCAAAGCTACAAATCACTTGCCTGTGCTTTCTGTGCAACATCCAACACCAACTGAAACTTCTCTGAGACCGTAAGATCTTCCTTTGGAGGTTCCTAATAAAAAGAACAAAGCATTAAGGTGTTTAATCAAGCCAATTTTAACAACATGCTAATGTTAATCATCGGAAATGAGTCAAATATTTACCACTGGTTCAGAAACCTCAGGCACAATACTCCACTGTATCCTCCAACCTCTGAAAATACAGACCACAACAGTTTTAGTATGTTAAAAAGAAGTAGTCTGAAGCCCATATGTGACCCTGGACTACAAAACCAGTAATAAGTAGCACTGGTATATTTGTAGCAATAGCCAACAATACATTGTAGGGATCAAAATGATTGATTTTTCTTTTATGCCAAAAATCATTAGGATATTAAGTAAAGATCAAGTTCCATGAAGATATTATGTAAATTTCCTATCGTAAATATATCAATATTTAATTTTTATTAGTAAGGTGCACTGCTAAGAACTTAATTTGGACAACTTTAACCCTCTGGTTGTGTTCGGATTCCTGTTACACTTGTGGTGTTCCCGGACTGGACTCCAAACAACTGCTTATAAATCTCTCATTATGCTATATTATAAACAAATACTTTCGAAAATTCTTTTCGTCAATTTGTTTTCTTCCATTTAGGACTGGTTTTGTGTTTCTATTTGCATCTGATTAATCTTGAGAGCAGGTACCTCGTTTGGAGTGCGGCCATTTTTGACCGGGAACACCACAAGTGTGACTTTTTGCAGTTTTGTACAAAAAAAAAAAAAAAAAAAAAAAAAAAAAAAAAGCATTTAAAAGCAAACTTCCTTATTAAACAGTAAAGCACACTAGTGTGATACACAGTGCAAATTTTCATAATTTTTTATCTCATATTGTGAAAATTATTCTTAAAAACAACGAGGTTCCTACTCTCAGAAAAATGAGGCCTACGGTCATTTTGACCGGGAACACCACAAGTGTGACTAGGTGAACTAAAACCCACAAAAAATTACGAAAATTCGAAAAAAAATTCAAAGAAGTACTTATACCCTGTGTGAACAAAGCCAGTAAGTTTGAGTCCAATGTGATAACACAGCTAGAGGGTTAAAGGCGATTTTCTCAATATTTTGATTTTTTTCGCACCCCCAGATTCCAGATTTTCAAATAGTTGTATCTCAGCTCAAATATTGTCCTATCAAAGTTTTTTATTCAGCTTTCAGATAATGTATACATCTCAGTTTAAAAAAAATTGACCCTTATGACTGGTTTCATGGTCCAGGGTCACAAATTCAAACTATAGGATTTAAATGTAACATTTCATTTTTTATATGCAATAGTTAAACAGTTTGCAACTCCTCTTTTTAAGTTATTTAACTGCATTTAATAAATAATTTCATGTTAAATAATAATGAAGCGATATATAATTATAATGTCACTCAACCAGCATATGGGTTAGTGAACTAGTTGTGAACTGAACCAGTGATAGATTATGTCAGACGTACTTTGCTATGAGGTAATTCAAGGACAACCGCAGAATGGCTAAAAATAGAAACATGGGGATAACCCAGCCATGCCAGGCAGCATTCATATAGATCTGTGGAAAAGATGAGAAGGAAAAAAACATTAAAATGAAGGATGGCAGCAAACAGAAACATGGGGTGGCACACTGGTGGCACCAGTCATTGCACCAGGTTTTTTTTCTATTTTAAGGTTATCCAACTTTTATCACACTGACCTAATAAACATTAAACCGTGTAACTGGTCATGTTAACGTATTAGTTGAACCAGAGGTGGGATTTTTCAGTGTCTGGTGATGCACAGATAAAAATGAGCTTGGCGACATGTTTTATTTGTTTTAATATGGTAGTAAAAAGACCGGGTGGCTACATAAACATGATAAACGGTGATGAATAGTGTTTGAGGGGTTTGCGTGGGTCGTGCTCACAATAAAGGCGATGGCTGACGTGTAGACAGAGTGCCAGCTGGATAAGGCAGAAAGGTTCCTCATGAAGTTAGTTACAGGCTTAGCACCCCGTTCTGAAAACACACACACACACACACACGCAACAGACCAGAACACAATCAGTTTTCATGCCCGTGACACAGCAGAGGTGATGAGAATTAAAACACAGGCTAATTGGGAATTAAATTGGGGCTGTAATCGGTTAAAATATCCAGTGCTATGGCTTGGAGGGGTTTTCTGGGATGCGATGTGAAAACACTCACTGAGTCGTCTCATATTTTCTGTTAATCTGCAAAGAGGAGAAAAGAAAATTAATTATTTAATGAGATCCGTTGGGAGGGTAAAAATTATAAAGCCAGAAATAGCATGAAAATTGAGACTCTAAGCTGGACTGACTACGGTAAAGATGTGATGTCCTAGCCATCTCAACATTACAACACTTTGCTAAAATATACAATATAATAAAGTATATAAACATCTAACAAAAAAGTCTATTAACCAGCATCAAAATTGCATTTGGGTCACTGCTATTATGCAGCACATTTTTATCTGAATATGCTGGAACAATATGAAACTTCAAATGTCATGTTAGTTTCCTTTTCATAAAAGCACCCAAATTTCCTTTTTTTAAAATAAAAAGTCTGTAAACAAAACATGCTTTTACAACTTTTTTGACTGAAAAAACATCTGTAGTTTTTTTGATGGAAAAACATCTGAAAATATACATATATATAATATTTACTGTATTATATTATATTTATTTTTACATTTAGGAATTTAATTCATAAAATTATGAAACTCTTATTTTTATTTTTCTTATTTTCTTTTTTTTTTATGGAAAAACAGCTGAAAATAAAAAAATATATATATTTTCTTGCATTATATTTATTTTTAAATTTAAAAATTGCATTTCTAAAGTTATTAATTTTATTTTCTTATGTCTTTAATTTTTTGATGGAAAAACATCTGAAAATATATAAAAGTATAATATTATTTTATATTATACTATTTATTTTTACACTGAGGAATTAAATCGATAAAGTTATTAAACACATTTTTTATTCTTATATCTTTAAATTTCTTTGATTGAAAAACAGCAAAATAATTAAAATTATCATATTTTATTGCATTATATTACATTTATTTTTAAATGTAAAAATTGCATTTCTAAAGTTATTAATTTTTTTTCTTATGCCTTTAATTTTTTTATAGAAAATCATGTGAAAATATATAAATGTATAATATTTTATTGTATTAAATTAAATTAAATTAAAATTTTAAAGTTAATAAACTCTTATTTTTTTAATTCTTCTTACATCTTTTTTTTTATATGGAAAAACAGGCAAAATTTTAAAATTCTTATATTTTATTGTATTATATTACATTTATTTTTACATTTAAAAATTAAAATTATAAAATATTAAACATTAATTTTTTTTACTTTTCTTATGTCTTTACTTTTTTGATGAAAAAACATCTGAAAATATATATCACATTTCACATAATTTATCACATTTTTTTGTATTGTAATGTATAGGGATGCACCGAAACGTATCGGCCGAAATGCTTGCGCGTTTTGTCAGTAAAGCCGGTTCTGTAATCAGCGGTAAATGCCATCAGGTGCGTGATTTCACGTTGAGCCGTATATACTACACACAGCCGTTGTTGACTGACGAGCTGCGCAAATCCATGTTCATTATCAGTGTGAATTTGCACAGCTCGTCAGTGAACAACGGCTGTGTGTAGTATATACGGCTCAACGTGAAATCACGCACCTGATGGCATTTACCGCTGATTACAGAACCGGCTTTACTGACAAAACGCGCAAGCATTTCGGCCGATACGTTTCGGTGCATCCCTAGTAATGTATTACAATTATTTAAAAATGTAAGTTTATAAAGTTATTAAACATTAATTTTTGATGGAAAAATAGCTGAAAATAACTAAAATTATAATATTCTATTGTATTATATATTTATTTTTACATTTAAATTTTTAACCTTTAAATTTAAGAAGTTATTTAACATTTATGTTTTTATTTATTTGTCTTATGTCTTTCATTTTTATTTTCAGCTGAAAATATGTAACACGACATTTTTGGGTATTATAAAACAAAAAATAAATGCATATACAATTGTAAACAATCATGTAATTCTATGTAAATAAGTTATTTAATACACTTTAGTTTGACCAGATTATATCTGACCACATATTTTTTTTATAAAAATAAACAATCTATTTAATATTCATGCATATCTAGCATGCATATCTATTTAAATAATAATTCAAAAGTGTGGAAATAACTATGTTAGTTAATAAGGGTTTTGGTATATTTAAAAAGAGTATGAGTCTGTCCAGGGTTCATTGTTTAGGTCCGGTGTACATTTAATATAAATAATACAACACAAATTCCAGAGTTGGACAGGTACGACATAACTGGAATAACCTATCCAGGGCCTGAATGGTTCTCTGTTCAACCTCCCTTCAAAACCTGTAAATTATTAATCTAAACAAACCAAAGGAGGCTTTGTTTGGGCTCGTTACCTTTTAGCACTTAGTGGTTCCTCAGTCTCGACTGTATTCTCTTCAGGCTGAAAGCGGAAATCTTCAATATAAACACCAAAGCGCTCATAGAGCCATTTCCACAGCCGAGAGCTTAAGGTCTCCTTTTGTTTGTCTCCTACCAGCACAAACAGAACAACACAAATGGTGATACATGGAAAAATTGCACTAAAAAGAAACAAACGGCTCACACACAGTGACACTTCTAGTGTAAAGAGATATTTAAATTTAAAGAATGGTGGCCAAATGAAAATAAGGCCTGTTTCTGGTGCCATTTCAGGGGATGATTAATTTTAAAGGTAAAATTAAATATGAATGCTGTCAACAAAACACATAAAAATATCTGAAGCATGAATAAAAGGGATTGTCAAAAGCTAAAATTATCTATCAATCAGATGAAGTGATGGATAAACTATAATCATGTTCCTCAAATGAATTTCAGAAAAAGGACACTGGTTCTCATTCACTAATAAAGTGAATTTATATAAAGTATAAAACTGCCACACAAAATTTCTGGCAGAACAGGTGCGTTCGCAATTCAATTTGTTCTTGTTCTAATGTTGATGAATCCGGACTATTCTAAATGAGAGACTGTGTGTCTGCCCACACACACCCAACACACACCCAAACCATCTCTATATGAGAACACACACACACCATTCTCAAAAGCAGATGAAACACAAACACATCTTATTTAGGTCTAGACTACATGTGATCATGTTTTGGACCACTCAATATTACGCACTCACCAGAAAAGTCTGCAGATTCCAATATAATGCATGCATATTATTTTTGTTACTCAATAACAAGACTTATTGTAGAGTCATTCAGTTATTACTTTTCTAATAATATTGTATATATAAAAATGTATTCACCTTATGTAGCTTTCCTTTGCTATATGTGACCCTGGACCACAAAACCAGTCTTAAGTAGTACGGCTATATTTGTAGCAATAGCCAAAAATACATTGTATGGGTCCAAATTATTGATTTTTGTTTTATGCCAAAAATCATTAGGATATTAAGTAAAGATCATGTTCCATGAAGATATTTTGTAAAATTCCTACTGTAAATATATCAAAACTTAAATTTTGATTAGTAATATGCATTGGTAATAACTTAATTTGTCAACTTTAAAGGTGATTTTCTCAACATTTTGATTTTTTTGCACCCTCAGAATTCATATTTAGTTGTATCTCGGCCAAATGTTGATCTACTATAGCATCTTTCATATGATGTATAAATCTCAATTTGGAAAAATTGACCCTTATGACTGGTTTTGTGGTCCTGGGTCACATATAGTTTACAAGTACTGTTAGAGAATAAAAGAAGGGCTCTATAATTTCCACAATGCTAGATGTTTAGCTTAAATGTATATTATGAACAAACAGTGCTTATAAATGGCTGTTTAAAGTGAAACGAGTTGTGGCTTGGAGCCAGAAACAGCATTTCTTACGTTACGACTTAAGTGAACAGGAAGAATAAACTGAGCTTTACCTGTTCCATTGACAGAAGTGACTTGTGGCTTTGGAGGTGGAGGTGGTGAATCTTCTAGTCTGGACCAAGCACACATACTGATTTACTTGCAATATTAACAACAGATAAATACATAAGTATTTAAATCGGAATGTATGTTTATTAAATGTAGCAAAATGTAGTTGTAGGAAACTTCCACACTGTGGAAGACCATCACTTGTCATACCTGGATCTGAGAATTTCATTCATTTTCTGCTCAAGATCGACTCTTTTAGATTTCTCTTTCTCCAGCTCCTGTTTCAGCGTCTCGACATTTGTCTCCTCTCTGAGCTTCCTCAACTCCTCCTCTGTGAGCAATACACAAAGAAAAACGGTATGTTTAAATGCATGATTAAAATACTGAGTAGACTGCTGTTGACTTCAGGAAACACAATGGCAGTCACACATAAATCAGCAGTGGTGTGGTTTCACTGGAAACATTCAGCATGCTTGAGGTTTCTTTAGCGACAGATGTCAGATACACAATCAAAAGAAGGATGAGTCAGCTTGTCTGATGTTGCAAAATAAACCCTGACAGCATGATCAAGATCTTGTATAACCCTCTTCAGGCTTATTTTGCAATAATGACTTGCCAAATGTACTTTATATTTCTTGTTATATCCCTCTGCATACAAACAAACAAACAAACAAACAAACATGAATTATTGATTTGATATCTATGAAAAGAGAGACCGCAGAGTGATAAAAGCCCAAATATACAAAATCATCTGACATCACCATGATGCAACTGTATTCCTATAATAAGAGCTGTGTAATAAGACAAAATCTGACCATATCATTATCTAAATGTAACTAAAGTTAAAAATAGGCAATTATGATGATACAATACTGTATAACCGGCACATTTTCCACATTTTCTGTGCCAGCTGTTTGGAAAATTCAAGGGAACAGATACTATGGTAAAATGTGTTAAAAACAAATAAAGAAATGAAACAAAATCAAACAAAATCAAACAACAACAACAACAACAACAACAACAACAACAAAAATAAATAAATAACCCTCACACAAACTTAAAACAAAAAAACAAAAACAACACAAACCAAAAACGCAGCAAAAAAAAATAAATAAATAAAAATTACAGTACAGAATAAATAAAAGAAAACACAAACAAAAGGAGAAACAAAAACAAACAAAAACAAACAAAAAACATGCAAAACAAAAAATAAATCAAAACAAACAAACAAAAAAACTAAAACTCAAAACAGGATAAATAAAACAACACAAAATAATCAAATACAAAAATAAACAAAAAACAAAAGGAGAAACAAACACCACAAAACACCACAAATAAAAAAAACAAAAACAATAAAAACAAAAATAAAAAATAAAACCAACAAACGTAGAAATACAAAATGAGTAAAAACAACAAACAAAAAGACCAACAAAAATCAGAAAACCATACAAAACATAAACACAAGAATAATCAAAACCAAAAATAAACAAAGAGAAACAAAAACAAACCAAAAATAAAAAAATAATAAAAACAAGAGAAGCAAAAGCAATAAAAAAGTTAAAAACTATACATAAAACAAAAATAATCAAAAAAACAAAACAAAACAAAAAGAACAACAACAAAAAAACATTACAAAAAATAATCAAAAAAAAAAATTAAAAACCATACTACAACAACAAAAAAATGAAAATAACACTAGCAAAAATAAAAGCAAAACGCATTTAAAAAAAAAAAAAAAAAAAAAAAAAAAAAAAACACTGTAAAAAGAATAAATGCTCCTACTACCTGGCACATATTAAAGAAATCTCTGTGCACAACAACAATTAGCCAGAGAGCGTTTGTCAACCAGAAAACAATGAGGTGGCCTCCTGCCACTGTTAATTTCACTTAATCAAAAGCCTTTCAATAGGCTGTTATAATAAGAAAAAGCAAATGGGTAAACATGCCATTAACAGATGTTGCCAATTTTGCCAAATGACAGAATTCAAATTCTGTGGAAACCCGTTGTGCTTTCTGCAGAATCCTGTGGGTCCAGATTCAGGCCAACACATGATCAATGAAGTCATCCAGAATCTCAAAGATGACACTAAATTAAGCAGTCTCACAGGACAGGACGCTCAACAGAGCAGGCAGAGGAGATCTGAAAGACAGCACAGGATGTCCTTTATCTAACAAAAGGAAAAACATACTGTTACAGTCCTAAAAAACCCCTTCACAGCATGTTTTCTGAAAACACCTCGACTCTAATGCACAAACATAACAGTCCTGATCGAGTAGTTTTTCCACCTGCCCTCTATCGCATACAATACCTGCCTCAAGGTTGCCTGGAACACAAGCCCATCTTCATCTATAATTCAGCAGTTCCTGCGTCTCCCGCAGAGGCGCTATAGTCATGATAAAGACCCCCTGCCGCTGACTCAAGGGCAGGTGTGCTAAAGAGAAGACATCTGAATCCAGAAGATCAGTGCAGACCCCAGGGGCCGTCGCTAAACCCAGAGCTTGCGGTCAACAAGCTGTTTCACATTGGTAAAACAATAGACTGAAACGAATATTTGTAGCCTAATCTAATCCCTCATGAAGCTGTTCTTTATTAACAGCCTGTTCAGAGGGCCAAGCAAGCAGAATCCATGCAATTTTTTTTTGAGAGTCGGATGCCACAATTTTTAATAGTTTAATAATTTAAAACACTATTTAAAGTCAAGCCAAGCCAAACAAAAAAAAAAAAAAAAAAAAAACCTAAAACAAACAAAAAAAGACAAAAAACAAACTATAAAAAAACAAAACTATAAAAAAAAAAAAAAAACAACAAAATAAAATGAAACAAAAACCAAAACAACGAAAACTGAAACACAAAGTAAAACAAAACAAAACTATATCAAACCAAAACAAAAAATAAACAACCCAAACAAATTAAAAAAACAACAACCAAAGACAAAACAATAAATACCCAAAACAAAACATTAAAAAAAATATATATTCTAAGTAAACAAAAAATAAACAAAAAAACCCCAACCCAAACAAAACCCAAAGCAAAGTAAAACAAAACAAAACTTAAACATCACAAACCAAACTAAAATGAAACACAAAACAACTCAATGCAATCTCAAAAACAAAACACAACAACAAAACAAAATTACAAAACAAAAAACACAACATAAAATAAAACAAAAACCAAACCAAAACAAAAGGAAACCAAAACAAAGGAAAACAAAAAAACAAACCCAAACAAATTAAAAAACAACCAAAGACAATAAAAGAACCAAAACAAAGCATTTTTAAAAAAGAATAAACAAAAAAGAAACAAAAAACCAACCCAAAGTAAAACAAAACAACACAAAACAATCCAAACCAAACAAAAATCAAACATCACAACCCAAACCAAAACAAAGCAAAAACAAAAAGTAAAACAGAAAACGAAATGAAACAAACAAAAAACAAAACCCACACCAAACAAAACAAACCAAATAAAAAAACGAAACAAACTCAAACAAAACAGACAAAAAAGAACCAAAACAAAACATTAAAAAAAAAGTAAAAAAGAAAACAAAACTATTCAAAGAAAAAAAAAAAATGAAACAAAACAAAAAAAAAAAAACAACCAAATCAAAAGAAAAAGAAAAGCAAACCAAAAATGAAACAAAAAACAAAGCAAAGTAAAACAAAACGTAACAATGAAATAAATAAATAAATAAAATAAAACACAAACCAACCAACTTGAAAAAAACCCTCTTAAACAAAACACAACAACAAAACAAAAAAACCAAACACAAAACATTAGAAAAGGAAAAAAGATAAAATTATTCAGAGACGCTGAAAGCATTTTTAAAAATACTGTACAAGGTATAGAATCTCTCAAAAATAGATGTTATTTCTTTTATAATAAAATATGTAAAATAAATCACCATAAAACACTTACAGAAATTTTAATCTCCTGTTACATGCCGTGCAAGGGGAATGTTTAGGAGCTTTACATGAAGAATCCTTTTGAGAACATTTCCTAGATTTGTGCTGTTGTGTGAGCTTTGTACTCAACCTACAGTGAGTGAAGTGTGGCAGAAATAATCATGTAAGGATTAATCCTTGCCATGCTAGAAGCACAAAACATATTTTTGTCTTTGTCAAGTACAGATGAGACGCTGGACTCAAACACTTACTGTAAACATAAGGGTAACTAACTGTAAACTAACAACTCTCAAGTCAACAGGGAAATGTAATAAAATCTCAGGGTAACAAAATAGTGTTTAAACATTAAAGAGCTTCTTAGTCACACTGTATGTTGGGTACGTTTACACCCAGGTTAAAGGTAAAGGTGTCATTTTCTGTGCCACTAGTAGCACCAAAGAGAATGGGGAGGAAAAAAAAAAGTAATATAACATAAAAAAAATATAATATAATATAATATAATATAATATAATGTCTAATAAACAGATTATTTATTTTTTATTTTATTAATTATTTAGTTTTAAAATGAAGTAACTGCATAATTAACACATATGCAATCAGCACATTACTCAGGCAGTAACTATGCAGAAAGAACTGTGCAAACAACATTTTTATAGCTTGATAAAGACTTGGTCATCGTGTTTGCAAGATTCCTTTCTTTTCTGAGTGACACATACAAACCTGGGCCTCCGTTCACACTAGCGTGCTAAAGCAGAAAAGGCTTAGAAAAAAAAAAAAAAAAAAAAAAAAAAAAAGATAGCATCTAATGGCCTTTCTACATCAAAGCAATTAAGCATATGAAAGCCTTTCTGACTGACAGCATCCTTTGCACAATCAGCCTCTGCCAAAAACAAAAAACAAAAAGAACATGGACACAATAGTGGAGGCTACACAAAAACGTGGACTAATGCTAGCTCATCATACAGCCTTCTAATTAACATCAGCGTGAGAAAATACTGCAATAAATGCCCTTTGCAACTGACAATGTGTATATTTTTGTTATATTCTAACTGAGGAAGGAGTCAATAGCTGTCAGCACAACTCTATTGTAAAACTGAGACAGCTGCAGCTTCCAAAGTGGTCATGTCATTTGATCCAAGAACAGTGACTTGAAGGATGAGAAGCATGAAAATCTGTCTTATGATCTTATAACTGTTTGTTACTGGCTACTGCCATACACACCAACATCTCGAAATTTATGCTACTCATCATTGCTTAAGAGCTCTTTGGACTCTTTTAGATTCATTTTATGATCAGAAAAGCTGTCTGTGAAGTCAGGCTCACTGTACTGCATCATTACACAAACAGACTAACGTCTGTTTTCCGTTGTTTATCATGTGCATAGTCTCCGAACTTTTGATCACCCCTTTTATGTTTAGATAGCACAAATAATGCAGCCCACCTTGAACTAAAAGCGAGTGCAGCGCAACTGTTCGCACACTGTGCAGAAAACAGACTGTCATCTGACTCCTCTTTAGTAACTTCATCCGATCGTTCATCTCTGGATGTGAAATAGTCCATTATAACATCGTTTAGGGCACTGACATCACCAAGACTGAGCAGATTGAGATGAGTAAGATCGGTTAAGTGAGCGGCAGCAGTACTTCAGACTGTGCTGTTGCGCTCCGCTATATCACGATATTAAAAAATAAATAAATAAATAATAAAAAACTTTGCATGCCGTAGTTTACACAGGACTGGCGGATATTGTGAATTGATACACCTTTATTAAATATGTCAAGTGGTATATTTTGATAGGTTAACTGATTAGCGGTCGACTGATTATCGGCACAAATAAGAATTGAAAGACTTTTTATGGTTATCGGTATTGGTAATTTAAAAACCAATTTGCTGATGAAGTAATTTTAAAGCATTTAAAGAAAAGTATTTGCAGAGCCCTTTTTATTTATAATTTTGACATAAATTTTCATTTTATACCAGTTATATAATGGTTCAAAATATAGGTTATTGGTCTGCTTGATCTGTAATAATCGGTATCGGCCCTGAAAAACATATTGGTCGACCCCTAATTCTGGTTGGTCAAACTTGGGATTGAGCAGTGAAATACAGTCTTTTGTGACTGGCCATAATGCAATATGTTCTTTGCAAAATTGAGCAAAAACACATAATATAATATTTAAAATATGAAACTATATCAACTTCTTGTTTACTGAATTATTGTATAAAATCACATTTAAGCTCGTGATAGATCGAGACAAAATCAGCACTCGTGTCATATTGCTTTTGCTGCCCATGTGATATCGTGTGATATATATAAATGTGTATATATAAATATGAGACAAAACACATACACGGGCATTTTTTTTGCACCAATATCTTGAATTTTAGGGCATTTATGGAGTTGTTGCCCTGAATCATATTTGTCAGCAGTCAACTATATATATATATATATATGAGGCTGGGATTTAGCGAGTTTAAAGTAAAAGTATTTGATGGACGTATACTATGTGTTGAGAGCACTCACTCAGTATCATTATCTCATTTTTGACCGAGGTGGCTTTTAGACGGTTTTGCATCTGAACTCTTCATATTAAATAAATAAATTAATATTAATTAAAAAAATAATAATAATAATAAAAAAGACAAATATGACGCAGGGCAACAACTCCATAAATGCATTTATTTCCTAAAAAGATATTGGTGCAAAAAATGCCCATGCACGTGTTTTTGTCTCATATTTATATCATATGATAAGCGAAATCACATTAGCAGCAAGAGCAATATCACAGGAGTGCTGATTTTGTCCCGATCTATCACAAATTTAAATGTGATTTCATACAACAGTTATGTGTTTTTTGCTCAATACTGCAGAGAACATATTACCTTTAAAGCCATAGCAGTATTGCTGCCAGTCTTCGAGCAACACAGCGGTGTTTAGTTTCTGAATAAATCCACGTTTTGAACGGATGTGAACCAATGATTCAAAGGCCCATTCATACAGAGAACCATTTACTTCTTTCCTGAATGAATCAGCCATTTGATTGAATCAAAGGCATTTATTGCCACCTGCTGGCAGATTTAGTTTATTTAGAGCATCATTTCATTAAAAAAAAAATAATTATAAAAATAAAAACATTAAAGGGATAGTTCACCCAAAAATTTGAATTATGTCATTTACTCACCCTCATGTCATTTCAAAACTCTTGTGAAACATAAAAGAATTTTAAAGAATGTTGGTTACAAAGCTGTTTTGTTTAACAAATACTTTCATTGTATGAACAAAAAGTACTGAGATGTTTCTCAGATTAGCTTCTTTTATGTTCTATAGTCTATGTTAGGCTGTTATAGCCTTAATGTTTGTGTAATTAATTTTATGTTGAAATAGGCTTTGAGGGTATTTTCACAGTCAAATTTTGCTATATATTAGAGTAATTAATCGAAACATCAATTACACATTTTTCTGGAATATTTGATTCTGATTAGGGGTCGACTGATTATCGGCACCAACATTAAGAATTTGTATGGTTATCAGTTTTGTCATTTTCAAAATTGTTTTGCCCATAAAATAATTAATGCATGAATGCAAATTAAGCATTTAAAGAAAGTTTTTGTCAGAGCCCTCGTTATTTTTAATTTTGATATTAATTTAAATTTTTACACGAGAAATATATATCGGTTCAAAATATCGGTTATCGGCATCAGCCCTGAAAAACATATCGACCCCTAATTTTGATTAGTCAGACTTGGCATTGAGCAGTGAAATATTTGAAATTTATATACATTTTTAGTCTGTTAATTAACAGCAGCAAATTTCTCCAAATTTACAAAACATATTTATTTTGCAATCCTACTATATGCTTGATATATATGGTTGTTTGGATATTATTATTTACATTTACTTTTTTCTTACTGTTCCTTTCACAGGTCTGTGACTCATTTTTGGGTCACAACACACTGATCTACTGGATCCACTACAGTCCAGATGTGAAAAAGCCCAAAAAGAGAGCATACAAAACTCTTACATCATCTCATATAAGCCTGAAGCAGCATTATGTCCTGCTTTGAATCACCTCTGTGTTCTCTTGCTAAATCAAAGACAGTGATTCATCAGGTTTTGCCTTTTTTCTACACACGGAGGCTTCAGTTGTGTAACAAACTATTAATAAGTCCAGTCTGCTTTTATGGACAGCAACAGTTTGGCGGTCCTGGTCTGACCTTTTGCAGCTTTCCAGTATTGCAGTGCTTGAGGGCAATGAGCACAAACACACACACACACACACACACACACACAAAAATACAAACAGGTTCTAAAAATAGACCAGACACTCCCAACCTCGTACTGTTCTGTTTAAGCCAATATAATGAATAGGGAAATTGAATTATCATGTGGTGAGCAAGATAATATCATGCATCAACATTCTGGGGAAAATAAAAAAATCTGAAAAATAAGGGAAAAAAACAATACTTTTCCTGCTAATTTAATTTTTTGGTCTCTGAGGAAAACAACTTATAAATCATACAGAATGATCTAAAAATGCAGAAAGTTTTAAAGGTTTAAGGGTAGGGTTAGCTTAAGGAGAAAATACTGTTTGCACGGTATAAAAACTATTAGGTCTATGGTGAGTCCCTATAAACATTGAAGCCTGTGTGTGAACCCCAGTGGCGAGCTAATCTGTGCTGCCGAGAGTCTCATTAATTGAAAAGTGGTACAGGTCACAGGATCAGCAGTAGACATGCTGGGTTTAATCGCTGTAAGGTGCACGCAGCTCTGGTCTTAATGAGAGTGATCTCACTGCACTGCTCAGGGAGATCAACTGACAGACACCGTGAGCGATCACCTATTTAGCTTGTGATATATTACAGATCTGCAGGCCTGAGAGGACAAATCACTTTTTCCTCAAAAGCTGCTTCTAACAAATTCCTAATCTGCAAGTAAAGAGTCCATTTTGAAACACCTCAGAACATTTTCATATAACGGCTTATATGAAAGTATTTCAAGGTATCAAAGGTGTGGTTTTAGGTATGCAAGTTAATAAAATTAATAAAATTATAAAATAATAATAATAATAATAATAATAATAGTAAAGATCATAATTGTATATTGAATATTAATTAGGTAAAGCAATTCAAATGTATCATAAATATGATCATAAGTAAGCAATACAAACAAAACACATTGCAACAAGTTCAGTGCTGGGGGGAGGGGTGTGTTAAGTGAAATGTTGACTATATGACTAATATATGTATATATATATATATATATATATATATATATGTGTGTGTGTGTGTGTGTGTGTGTGTGTGTCTGTGCTCAAATGCATTTTGTTCTTGCAGTATTTTGTTTACAAAAGAGTTAAAGATTTTTATTTATTGCATTAAATTGTAAAATTGTTATATATATTATATAATATATTATATAAACTTAATAAAAAATGGCCTTTAAAATATGTACTGTAATTGGAAAAAGTATAATTACTGTTTTCTTTAACTAGTCTGAAAGATGAGAAGTTATGAAAGCAAATTAGCACGATCTCTCAAAAATGACGTGTTTGAAAAAACCCCCAGTGATTTTGCCTGTAGTGTCTTGCCATAAAATCAAATATTTACAACAACAACAATAATAATAATAATAATAATAATAATAATAATAATAATAATAATAATAATAATCTTATAAAAATTCTATATACTTGAATATTTAGAATAATAATATTTAGTATATAGGGTACAATGGGGCTAAAGGCATACCCTAAGAAAAAAGGCTCACCAGCATGGGGTAAAAGGCACACAGTATTGATACAAATGCATTAGCTAAAATAATGTTATTTTTTGTATATAATATCTAAGTTAATACTTGTTCAAAACAATCACTTTAACAAGGTTAGTACTATTTTCTGCTTATTTAGAAAAATAAAAATTAATTTTTGTTCAATAAAATGTTGACAATATGATATGACAATTTTTGTCATTAAAATATGTTAATATAAAACATTTTGAAATATACACTGCCCTCCAAAAGTTTGGAAACACCCCTGGCAAGGGTGGTTTTGGATGATATCAGCATAAATCCTTATTGTTTTTTGGTGCAAATACATTAAAGTAAGTTGACATTATCATTGAAGACCAGCAATAATCATTTTCATTTTGATTACATAATAATGGCAATATATACATGTCAAAGTCACACATGCCCCTTTGCCAGCTGTGATGCCTGGTTACTGGTTTAAACTTGGCCCAGGTTTTTAAAAGATTTTTGGGTCAGCACACCTTAATAGCTTCAACAATTGATTGCCAATTAAGTTTAGAATACAATGAATTTAGGCCCAGATTATGCAGAGCTGTAATAGCTGCTAATGGTGGATATTTTGATATTTTTCTAGGGCGTTTGCAAACATTTGGAGGGCAGTGTATAAACAAAATCATTTTAAAAAAGGAAAACCCATAGTAATTTAATGTAGATTCACAGTAGTAACAACAAATTATATTTTTTATATGATATGATTAATAGCATGTTTTTAAATATGATGGTTTTATTCTAAACATGGTGATTATCTCCAAGATGGACACCCAACATAATATATGATATTTATTATCTGAATCTAACAATGTCATATCAACAAATAGAAAAATGAGCCTTCTAATAATGATCATGTTATTTATTGTGCCTTTTAGCCCCAACAGCAGGGGTGTTTTTTTTTTTTTACCCCAAACACCATACTTTTACATATTCTTTCATTATTTAAAAACTGCTGTTTTAAATTATCTTAAAACTGAAAATTATTAAGAAGACCTTTGTCTCAAGACATACTCAAGAATTTTAGCAATTCTCATTGGCTATTTAAATCTACAACATTTTAAAAACATAAAATATTAGATCAAGTACGCACAGAATCAACTTTGCGGAGCTGACCGCGATCGCGTCAAGAAACAGACAAATTTGCATATGTATCTTGAAAAGCGGATGTTTTGGATGTTTTTCTCTTCTAGTGGTTTAGAGGACAAAAATATCAAAGGCGCCTTTTAGCCCCACTGTACCCTATCAATTATAGCCTTAAAAAACAAACACACACACACACACACACACACACAAAAAACAACACACCAAGCTCAGTGATGCTGTAAAAATTATTTCTTTGTTACTCACGAAGAAAGTGCTTTTCCAGTAAGGCTATCTCCAGGTGACCTTTGACCTCATTGAGTCGGTCGGCATCACTCATCTTGTAGTCCTGGATGGGAGCAGCAGACATGGCGAGAGTCCCCGAGCCAGCCTGAAAACCGCGAGTAACAGAAAACATGAGAAGCTTAGAAGTTCATAAAGCTTCACAGCAATGACAACACTAAATAGCTGTTAAGCTTCAATTAAACATCAGAAAGATCGTCTAATGGACATTCTCTTTATTCGAATGGCCAGGTTACGGTCTAATAAATGAGCATCCATTAGCGTCTGTGGCTCCAGCCTGTCAGAGACATTACCGCATCGTCTTCACAGAAGTCCAGCATAACCAGGATTCGACAAATCACAGCTCTAGTCACCAACCGGACGCCAGTGCGGCAGCTGTAACCATAGTGACCAGCTCGTGAGAGCACAGAGACACAGCAGATCTCTTAGGTGAGCTTTCCTGTGCTTATCAAATTATACGCAGCAAATGCAATTTCTTTGAAAACGTGCTTGGACGAGGCCGCCCTATTTAAAAGCCCTTAATAACATCATTTTGTCAGAATGTGGTTTCCAATCAGTTCTTTCTTGTAAAATGTCAAGCAAAACACTAAAGGTCAGTGCTAAACACAGGGCGGTGTCAGAAACAAACGAGCACAGGAAAAGATATTGCAGCTTTACAAAGATTGTTTTCAAGACTAGGGCCTGTGAAGTCCTGTGGATATGAATGACGGAGGGCAATCTCAGCTGCAACAACAGGAAGAGGTCATTTATACAGAAAGAAATACAGTCAAGCAAATGGATGTTTGGGCTAAAACTCCTTTGGGAATTTGGCTGTCTGCCTCATCTCACAACGCAAAGAACAGAAACTAAATGCAGGCTGGAAGCAAGTGACGGGAGTACATGTTTTTTTTTTATTGCTGAGCATCTGTTCAAAAAACTCAAAAGAATATTTTTGATATTCACATTTCTATAAAACCCCAGTTAAAGGGTTACTCCACCCCAAAATGTCATTCTAAACATGTAAAAGCTTCGTTCGTCTTCGGAACACAATTTAAGATATTTTGAATGAAAACCGAGAGGTTTGTGACTGTCCCATTGAATGCCAAGTAAA
Source organism: Labeo rohita (assembly GCF_022985175.1). Lineage (NCBI taxonomy): Eukaryota > Metazoa > Chordata > Actinopteri > Cypriniformes > Cyprinidae > Labeo > Labeo rohita. The sequence continues at coordinate 13,319,806 of NC_066893.1, forward strand.
TACCACTGTCAAGCCCTACAAAAGTATGAAAGACGTTGTCAAAATAGTCCATCTGCCATCAGTTGTTCAAGCATAATTTTTATGAAGCTACGGGAATACCTTTTGTATGAAAAGAAAACAAAAATAATGACTTTATTCAACAATTCGTCTCCTCCATGCCACACGGATACGTTTTCTATGTTTTTTTTAATTTCCACTTTGATTCGAACGAAAACAGCGTATCCGCGTGACGCAGCTGACACAGAACGGCGTACGCAGTTTGCGCCCAGCGGATACTCTCCAGAATGGCGCTACGGTGACACGGAGGAGACTAATTGTTAATAAAGTCGTTGCTGTTTTTTTTTTCTTTCCGTAAAAATATGCTTGAACCACTGATGGCAGATGGACTATTTTGACAACGTCTTTCACACTTTTCTCAGCCTTGACAGTGCTATTCACTTGGCAGACAATGGGACAGTCACAAACATCATGGTTTTCATCCAAAATATCTTAAATTGTGTTCCGAAGACAAACAAAGCTTTTACGGGTTTGGAACGTCATGAGGGTAAGTGATTAATGACAAAATTTTCATTTTGGGGTGGAGTAACCCTTTAAAAAATAGAAAAAAATAAATGAATAAATAAATAAATTCACTCATTCATTTAAAAATAAGACTTTTTCTTTTAACGATTAATCGTGCAGCTCTAATTGTAAGCAAATTCTGTCAAAAAAAAAAAAAGAAAAAAGAAAGAAACTTCACTCATAAACCATTTTACTTGTGAAACACAACTTTTCTATCAAAACAGGACTAGGGATGTCACTAACGATTATTTTGGTAATTGAGTAATTTGCCGATTATTCTGATGATTAATCAAGTAATCAGGTAATTATAATTAATTTTTTTGTTGTAATAAAATTAAATTAGCTTTTAAAAGGACTTAAAATACATAAATAATAGCAATGAGGCAATAATAATTATATCAAAAAGTGTCAAAAGCAAGAAATCAGATGGTTTGATTGAACAAAACTGTTAAGATAATGTACATTACACAATATAACAAATGCCTACAGAGGGCGCCAATAATCTGTGTTTAATATTGACTAAAGATTGCATTCAAATATCTGCTTAATCTTTAATATTTGGCCATTTCTTTATGATAGAAAAGCTTCAGCCACTGTAATTTCTTGAATATATGGACATCACAAAACTCAGAGCGAGTGTTTGAGGTTTTATTTTGAAATCGCGATCAACAGTTAGCATACTGAGAAAGATATTGATGTATTCTCCTGTGTTTGCATAGGTTTACAAATGATTTACCTCACAAATCTGATGAAATAGCACACGCTGTGTTCCCAGATGAACGTTATAATAAACCCTAACTCACAACAACATGCAAAGATGGAGTTTGAGACACTCCACACATGTTAATAATTATATTTTGTGTAGCAGCATTTACTGTGAACGAAGCCTCTCTGTACATAAGCTACATGCATAAATAATTAAAGCGCATATATTAAACCTGCATCACATATACTCATTTAATTGAATCATAGCATTTGTGAATTCTTATTCTTTATTACGATTTTTAAATGGGTTTAATGTGGAATGCACCACATTCGGTATTTTGACAATTACTCGTCACAGGCAAAACGCAATTTAGTAATTATTTTTTTTTAAATCGAGTACTCAAATAGAATCAAGCAATCACTGCAGCCCTAAACAAGACGTTAAAAAAAAAAAAATTACTGGGACTTTTATTTTACAAATCTTGACTGATGGATGGCGAAAAGTGGACGTTACATACCAGAATAAGCAGATCTGAATTAGTGATGGGAAGACTAATTTTACTGGCTTGGATCTTTATCTCATTCAGCAAAATTCATTTATCTTTATTTACTCACAATTCTGATTTTTTTTTTAAGAATTGCATGATATAAACTCACAATTCTGACTGAATTTATTTCACAATTCTGACTTATTTTCCCACAATTCTGATTCTGAATTTGTTTTCCTCAGAATTGTGAGATATAAACTTACAATTGCAAGTTATAAAGTCCAATTTTGAGGGAAAAAAAAAAAAAAAATTTAAATTTCTCAGAATTGAAAATTTCTCAAAATTCTGACTAAATAACTCCCAATTGTTTGTAACTCCCAATTGTGTTTATATCTTGCAACTCTGAGTTTAACATTGCAGAACCGCGAGTTGATTTCTCGGAATTGTGAGTTTATTTCTCAGAATTGCGAGTCTGTATCACGCCGATTCAGAATTGCAAGAAAAAAAAAAAAAATTCAAAACTGTGAGATAAAAAGTCGCAAGTATCTTATTTTTTTAAAACAATTTGTTCAGTGGCGGAAACAGGCTTTCACACTAATCTGAATCTAAATCTGAGGACCAAGAATGTAAATTAGGTTTTGATCTCTTGTCGAACTGAATAGCTTTTAATGACTGGTGTTACGAAACCTTCAAAATAGAGGTCAACACCATTTTTCACAGTCATATCACATCTTTACATTTTTCTGCAGAGACAAACAACACAACCACATTTTTTTTTAAAAACAAAATGCATTCAAGCACTTTCACTTTCTGACAGTTTCTCTCTTGACATTTGCCACAGATGAAAAAGAAAAAAAAAAAAAAAAAAAAAACCCATCACTTACAGGGTCTCGCTGCTCTTCCGTTTCTTTGATGGAGCTCCGGTGTTTTACTGGGACGTCGTCATTACATTCGCTGTCAGATGCGTTGGGGGACTCGGCAAGGTCCAGGAACTCATCTCGCTTCGGTCCTCTGAACCTTATCTTATCCAATCGCTTTAGCATGTTCAACACAGAGATCTGTGTCTTTATCTTAACATGGCGGGTGGCAACCCTGTAGAAACAAAAGCGACTTTTAAATCATGTTGACAAGAAACTGTGCAGCGATGAAGAAATGTTGCACAATTGCATAATACATCTTAATAAAAACCTTTATCATTTAGACCAAGTTCTGTTTTTTTCCCACACTGAATAAGAAAAATACCATAAAATGAGTATTTACACTTTTTTAAAAGGCAAAAACACACTTCATTTTGTATGCTATATCATTGTCTAAGTAAAGCCTAGCAGTGGACTAAAACAAAGCCAGCCATTCTTGGTCATAGAAGTCGGCTCAGGAATAACGTGCAACTGACAGTCACTCGCTTGCACAATAATAGTCTCTCTGCACCGGGTATTGAGGCCTGTGAACTGTAGAGGCAATAATGGACTGTTTGAACTCACTGTGAGAAATTGCTACAATCTCAAAGAGATCAGCTGATGTCGGACTAGTGCGGCGCAGAACCCTGTTCTCTACAGTATGTGGGTCAGAGGTAGAGGCCCCATGATCCTCACAGTCATTTCGGCTCATAGCGAGACCCCTGTACACGGTTGATGGTGAAAGTTTGATGCATGAGGAAAACCAGATGGTGATTTCAAATCTTCTCTGGTCTAAAAGTGATTGTTCCTCACCTACATGTCTTTCCAATTTCATATGACTTTAACTTTCTGAACTAATTATTTAGGCTGCTTTTGTGAACTGGATTAACTGATTGTTTAAGAAAAGATTTTACTTATAAGAATCTGTAAATATTGTACATATAGGTTGATATCGGATATTTTAATTGCGTAAGCTGATTTCCACGACTTTTACTTTTAAAGTACCTTTGCTGTCATCCAACAGCAAACTAATAATGCTTTAATAATGCTGTTAAATGTAAAAAATGACTTTTACACACTGTACACTACCAAAGTTTTTGAACAGTAAGATTTTTTGGTTTTTTAAAGAAGTCTCTTCTGCTCACCAAGCCTCATTATATTTGATCCAAAGTACAGCATAAACTGTGAAATTTTAAAATATTTTTACTATTTAAAAAACTGTTTTCTATTTAATTATATTTTTAAAATGTAATTTATTCCTTTGATTTCAAAGATGAATTTTTAGCATCATTACTCCAGTCACATGATCCTTCAGAAATCATTCTAATATTCTGATTTGCTGCTCAAAAAACATTTATCATTATTTTTATGTTGCAAACAGCTTTTTCAGGTTTTTTTAATGAATAGAAAGTTTAGAAGAACAGCATTTATTTGAAATAGAAATCTTTTGTAACATTATAAACGTCTTTTTCATCACTGTTGATCAATTTAAAGCATCCTTATTAAATAAAAGTATTAATTTCTATAATTTCTTCAGTGTATAATGTTACAAAGCTTTTTATTTTAGATACATGCTCAAATCTTTGGATCTTTCTATTTATCAGAGAATCCTGAAAAAAAAAGTACTAAAAGAACTGTTTTAAATATTGATAATAACAATAATAATACCACATGTTGTTGAACAGCAAATCAGCATATTAAAATGATTTCTGAGGGATCCTGTGACACTGAAGACTGGAGTAAGGATGCTGAAAATTTAGCTTTGATCACAGGAATAAATTACATTTTAAAATATATTCAAATAGAAAGCAGTTATTTTAAATAGTAAAAATATTTCATAATATTACTGCTTTTGCTGCATTTTGGATCAAATAAAAGCAGGCTTGAGGCATGAGCAGAAAAAAACATTAAAAATCTTACTGTTCAAAATGTAATGTTATTTTAGTACTATTTTATACTATTATAGTATTTATTAATATAGTAAATCCATTTTTTTTTTTCTTCAAGTTTTAATAATTGTGTTCTGTGCTTGTCATTTTTTAATTACATTTTTTTTTTTGAAAATATTTTAAAAGTATTATGCTTGTAAATATTTATATTTACCAGTTTTAGTTTTATTATTTTAATACTTTAATTACTTAAAACTTTAAAACTGCTTTGGCAACATTTCTCATTTTTGTTTAAGTTTTTAACGTTTTGAATCGAATTCTTATATTTTACTTTATTTCAGCTTTATTTGGATTCATTTAAACATTTCATATAATAAACACTTCAGTAGTTTTAGTTAACAATAAAGCAATTCATTTTTAATGAACCTCAGTTAAAATACTTTTTGAGCATTTATTTTAACTATTTGGAAATAAGAAGTCAGTACATTCTTCAAACTGTTTCCTTTTATGTTCCTTTAAAGAAAGTCAGTCATACAGGATTTTCATATTTTTATTTTGAGGGGAAATGTCCTTTTAATACTATGTGCTGATTGCTACCTAATGGAATCAGCACATTCGGCAGTTAAACTCATGGAAAGATGCAGGTCATGAACTACTGTGCTCTTCCTCAGGCAGCGTCTTAAATGTCTTTGTACATCTAAAAAAAAAAATTCCCTGAGAATGCTGAGGCTAAAACACTAACACAGCTTTGCGACATGTGACTGGATTACATATCCAAAAAACTCCCCAGGAATCAAAGGCCCACGGTGTTGTACAAAATAATGCTATTGGTGTTCCAAACTCTGCATTCCCTGCAGTTAGTTGACCTTACAGCAAACAAAGCAGGCCTGGGAACAAAGCGGCTGTATGCGTGCCTAGACACTCAAAACCTCCAGCCGAGTTCTAATTTCACTTCCAGAGCTCAGACAACATGCTGTACATGATAATGACAGGACTGAGGTTTTTTACGCCAGCCGTCTTGTTCTTAAGCAGCCTGAGTTTGGCATCCTGTGAATTAGAAAGGGAACTTTTTTTGACAATAAGCAGACGTTTCATGCAGCTCACACGAGGGAAAGGGAAATAGCTGGAGCGGATGATATTTATCACCAGTGTCTAGACTTGTCAGATTTACAATGTTTTAACTCATTAGAATGCACTGTTTTATGAGAAATTATGACAGGGTGTTCAATATCAAAACTAATCATGTCCTCCTGATACAAAAGTTTTGCTTGGGAAAAAGCACTACAGTAAATCAGGCCTGCAGTACACTAAAAACATCCTTTTATGAAATCTAAGAAAATAAATTCTTTAAAGGAACAGTTCGAATATCACCCCATGATTTACTCACCATCAAGCCATCTTAGATGTATACGACTTTTTTTCTTTCAGACGAATACAACTGGAGTTATATTTAAAAAAATCTTGGCTTTTCCGAGCTTTATAATGGCAGTGAATGGGTGTTGAGATTTTGAAGTCTAATAAAGTGCATCCATCCATCATAAAAAGTGCTCCAAATGGCTCCGGAGGATGTATAAAAGCCTTCTGAAGTGAATCAATGTGTTTGTGTAATAAAAATATCCATATTTAAAACTTTATAAACCATAATCTATCTTGCGCCAACTGTCGTATGTGCGTTCGCGAAAGAATAGCGTTTCAGCGGATGATGTAGAAGCGTAGTGTAAGCTCCAGTGAGAATATGTTAGTCTCATAAGAATCAAGTTTTGTTTACAGCAAAGAAAAACCTGCATCCTCTTGGCTTATATCGAAATCCGTCCTACTTCATCCGCTGGAACGCCACAGTACCACAGTTAGCGGAAGCTAGAGATAACGATTTATCAAGTTTTTGTTTACACAAATGCATTGCTTCACTTCAGAAGGCCTTTATTCACCTCCTGGAGCTGTGTGGAGTTATTTTAATGATGGATGGAGGCACTTTATTGGAACTGAAAATCTTAAATCTTGGAAGAGCCAGGATATTTTTTAATATAACTCTGTTCATATTTGTCTGAAAGAAGAAAGTAATATACACCTAGGATGGCATGAAGGTGAGGATATCATGGGGTAATTTTCATTTTTGGGTGACCTTAGTCACTAATAGTGTTGTCACAATACCAAAATTTTGACTTTGATACGATAACCGCTAAAATATCACAATACTACTGAAAAAACCTAGAACAACAGGAAAAGTAATTAAATAATAAATGATCCAAATGTAGATCTTAGCTATTTTGGTACGTTAGCTTACAGGATAAAGCCAAATCTTATTTCATTTTATTTCACAAGAACAATTTATATCATGACATAGTCATTTTATCTTTGTTATTAATAAGAACCTAGATGCAAGTAACAAACTAAAGGACAGCTGCAATAAAACAAACACACTAATGAAATAAATAGGACTCTATAAAAGCCGTTTATTTTTTCCTAAATTCCATTTTAATTTTTATAGACTCATTTTAATGGATACATTAGAAAAAAAGTTTATCAAAAAACATGTCTAATTAATTAAAATCATGAAACTTGCAAAATTTAACATCAATTTATTTATAACAAAATTTACGTTTTTAAGGCCCTATGAAATACGTTTTATTATTTTTCTCAGTTTCACTTTTGTTTGTGAATCTCTGTTTTCCATTAATTTTCTGGATTCTATTTTAATCGTTTCATTACATTTTAATAATCAAAAGCACGTATAAAGAATTTATAATAATTAGATTTGATAAAGAATGAATTTATTATAGGCTATTTATTCATTTAGTTATGTATTCACAATTTTCTGGTAAATATTCTTTAAACATTGTTTTAATAATATTTTTATTAGTAGTAGTAGCACTATCCTTACATTACGTAATATATTAATATATTTCTGACTGTCAAGTTAAATCAAACTTTTATTTTGACGGGTTGCTGTGAAGACCTTTAGGGTCTTCATTATATGATGATAGTTTTCAGCAAAAGAAACGGTAAAATGCTCATGAAGTGACTCTCAGAGCAGTTCTAGAGATTATGTTCATATGTTCATGTACTCATATATTGAGGTGGCAGAGGCTGAAAACACTGTGATTGCATGCGTATGTGTGTAGTAAACAAAACTGTGCGTCTGCGTCATTTACTAACACAGACAAGCAGAAACATGGCTTTTATTAAAACGCATTCTTAAAGTACCGGTACTAGTAAAATGTGGAATTGTACCATTTTTAAAAGCAGGGTATCGCAACGCTTTTCAAGTACCGGTATATTGTGCAACACTAGTCACTAAGGCAGCATTTCTAATTTTATTTGTCTAATATTCATATATTATTTCAGTTTTATTTTAATTAATGGGAAAAAACATAGCTAACAATAGCAACACTGATTTGTGGAAACTGTTGCCCTTTCAGTAGGACGTGTAATAAATTGATCTAGGACAAAGGATCCCCACTGAAGGCCAAATACAAACAGGATTGGGAGAACATTTTGAGACACAAGTGGTTGAGCCAGTTTGATGTGCTCAGGGTGGAGCATCAGATTAACTTTCCCACTCCTCACTAGTCTGCACAGCTTTTGGGTGGAGCTCTACCAACAAACAACCTACAATAAAAAAAATTTGAAGGGAATATTTGAAGGGATAGTTCATTCAAACATTCACATTATGTAATCATTTATTCTGACGTCAATCCAAACCTGTATATCTTTCTTCTAGTAGTAATGCCGCTTTGACATTTGGGGTAGAAGTCTGCTGTGGAATGGCAGAAGTGCGTATCTACTGTAGGTCGCATAGCGGTCACAAAGGGGGTGCTCACGAGCATTCTCCAGTAGTGTTGGGCGATATGCTAAATTTTCATATCGTCCGATCGTCAGCCTGTGAGATCGCCAATACACAATATTATCATGCTGATTTATTTAATTATGTACTTACTTAGTTTCATTGCCAGCAAATGAACCAACACCAGCATAAGGCTAAAAGCAGCCCAATGTTTTCAATATGACTTAATTTGTGTTTAAAACGATAACAATTTAATAGAAACATTGTAAGTTAATAATTATAATGCTTACATTTCCTTAATTATTCAAAAAGCAGCTACAGAAAACGAGCAAATGCACGCAAGACTGCATGCTTCCCACCCCGAAACACCACCTTCCACTCAACGTGATTTGTGCCTTTGCGTTTATACGAGCCACCCCACGGCAAGTTTCTGAAGCGCTCCAGAAGCGCTATATTGCTAAATTTAGGTGGCTAGTCTATTTTATTATAATAATAATTGCCAAAGGCATCAGCAACAGGCGATATCTCTGACTATTGTCGATACACAATACTATCGTCTATCGGCACAAACCTATTCTCCAGAAAGCTAAAGTGATGAATGGGATGCCCTACGGTCTTGTGGACGTAACGGACATGCAAACAATGAACACTGTATAGGCCCGGGTATACTTTGCGTCTTGCGCGCAGCCATTAAAATATCTCTTTCAGCTGTAGAAATTAGGAAAGAAGTATTGTAATTTTCCAATGTAGTGTAAAGCAAAAATAATATATCTATGAAATATTAATTTTCATTTATTTTACAGTGCAGTTGTTTTACAATATATGGCTATTACGGTCATAGGAATAACATAATATAAAATTGTTGTTATTATTATTATAATCTAATTTGTTTGTCTTCCTAAAACAACAGTGTGAATGTAATTTTAATTTAGACTGAGACAATATATCACAAATAAAAAGAGGGCTGAGTCCCCTTTAAAGTTCAGGTACAAGTTAATTCACTTTTTTCTGACTTAAATTTTCTTAGCTAAGAACATGGGTTGGAGCTCTTAATTTTGAATTCTCAAAGTGCATTAGATAGAATAATTTAACTTTAAAATTAGCTCCATAATGAATGCGTCTGACTGCACTGCACGTGATGGAAATTTACGACTAATCACGGAACCGGCATTACTGAAGAGATGCGCATCATAATCGCATGCGATTATTTGCACAGCCCTATTTAAAATGTACAAAATCTTAATTTTTTTTCCCAAGTCTTTATTTGTCTTTTTTTTTTTTTTAAATATCGCAATATTGTATCGTGGACTTCATATTGTGATATTATCATCCCTAATGTATAACGTATGAATATTTGCGCTAACGTTCTCGGAATGTTAAAAGAATAGTTATCTAAACTACCCAAACCCGTAGGGAAAGCCAGGTTTTCACAACAAAACCCACCCAATTGCTACTCAAAACTAGCTCAAAAATAACCCAATCATGTTTCGAGGGGGTTCCCCGATAATTTTTTTTGCCGGGATTCCCCTGGTAAAATTAGCATTCCAGGGACTAAATATTATATTATTACGGTAACTTATTCCCTCGGACATAAAAAACAACCTGCGGCAACAGTGTTAAAACAGCGCAAATCAGCGGTAAAACCACAAACTTGCCAACACTGCGTAAAACTTTCGAAACCCAAATTAAAGATATTTTTCAAGAATTCCAAGAGTTATCTGACCCTGCATAAAGAGCAAAGCAACTGAAACATTCAAAAGCACCATTAAAATAGTCCATGTGACATCAGTGGTTCAACTGTAATTTTATTAATCTACAAGAATACTATATATGCCCAAAGAAAACAAAAATACAGACTTTAGTTAACAAGTTCTTCTCTTTTGTGTCAGCCTTCACCGCTCGTTCACAATTCACAATGCATGCAAGTGGTGCTGCTGATGCAGGATTCGGTGTTCTGGCATAGAACCCGAAATACACAGATGATGAACTGAGAGAGACAGACGTTCTAAGTCAGACTGACAGCTCCTGAATCAGCAGCACCACACGTGTTGTGGTACTCTTGTGATACCACGTGTCAAAAACTGACACAGAAGAGAAGAAATTGTTAAAGTTGTTATTTTTATTGCACATAAAACATATTCCCGTAGCTTCACAACAATACAGTTGAACCACTGATGTCACATGGACTATTTTAAAAATATCTCTACTACCTTTCTGGGCCTTAAACATGATAGATGTGTTTCTGTGTATAAAGCTCATAAAGGTCACAGGGTCATAAAGCTCTCAGATTTCATTAAAAATAACTTAAACATGTACAAAGGTCTTACAAGTTTGGAACAACATCAGGGTGAGAAATCAATGACAGAATTTTCGTTTTTGGGTGAACTATCCCTTTAATAAAGACCAGATAGTTTTAAAAGAACGTTATATTAAGGTTACTCGAAGTAACTTTGACAGAACCTTACTAGAACGTTAACTAAAGTACTAAGTTCGTTCCCCTAGCTGTGAATGTGTAATTCACAAATATGCTTTACAAAAAACAACATTCTATGCCTCTGTTGTATTCTATTCAAAACGCCATTCTAGTGCCTAATTCGCTATTAACACCCATTACAATTACATCATTGGTAACCACCATGACTAACACAATAATTTTCCCGGTACTGACGCCACAGAGGGACTTCGCTTTCACTCTCCCCGGTTCTGACAATGACTTTAGCGGTCTGGCTGCTCGTCTGTGCACCGTTCGACCACATCCTCCGACACCGGCATTGTGTTAGACATCTCCATTCCCCCATACTCTCTCTAAACACCATCCATCCGCCCCTATTGTAGTACCCTCTGCAGCTTGCTATATGTCAGCAATGTTTTGCGGATTTATACATTATTCTTCGTGTACTGCGGTGTCCAGTTAAATAATACCAACAAGCTAGATAACACAAAAGCACGTTTTAATCCCAAGCATTCTGCTCCAAGGTTTTGCATCTTCATCACCTCACCATGTAGTTCAAGTTGGACCTCATCAATAAAACATCGAGGGTTGACACAGTTGCACCATCAATAGAATGTCGATTGATGCCTTGAACTAAAAGCCTTTCGTCACTATGAAACATCTTGTAGATCGATGCCGTGTAGAATGGCGGCTTTCGTGCTAGTGGAAAATATTTAAAATCGTTTTCTTACCTCGTCTTGAGGCTAAGCGGTGGTTGTCACATTAAGCCGCATAATAGATTAACAAAAAGCGTGAAATAAACGTATGTACAGAAAACGCGCGGCAGCTGTGCAAGAACTACAAACAATGTGGCACATTCGCGCGAGTGTCGGGCGCGCTATAAATGAGTTTGAGAATTCGAACGCAACAATGTAACAAAAGCTTCTTCAGTCTGTCACATTGTAACAAGCGCCCCGCCCGCCGCGGGATTAACAACCAGAAAGGAAAAGAAAGTTTTCTTACCCACCTTGCACGGAATTCGTAATTAAGTTTCATTAACAGAAAGGCATGAATATTCGAGCTTCGCCCCGCGCCGTCGCCACCTGCTACCAGCTCGATATGAAACCCAGCGTTGAATGCCCGAGCGGACACATTGATCTACCGATGCGATTCCCTGAGCTGTCAGATGTTATTTCCAGCGTTCCTGCAGATTAGAATCGCATGCAAACTGCAAACCATCATTCGGGCTTCGTTTCAATCTGTTGTTGATACCCAGCGAGACTCACTTCACACCAGGAAATTTCGTCAGTGACAGCGACAGACGTTCTTAAAGGGGCCGATAATTGACAGTCGTCTCTTATCACATAGAAACGCACCCTTCTTCGTGAATGAAGTAACATGTGCTCGAATTAGTGTATGTGTTGTACATATTGAACAACAATAGAGGCCCAGTTGTGTCTTAACAAGTGAGGTGGAGATTAATCCTATAACTCTGTCAATCCATGCTTAAAGTTTATGCGTCATATACGCACACGACAGTAAAACAAACGCGAGGGTTTATGTTATGTCTGTAATTCTTTTTTTTAAGTAGACGTGTTTAAACGTGAACACACGCCTTTACGTCTGGACAGCTATGTGACATGTCTTGTTTGACTCGTTTTGGGTGTTTGCACTGCAGTTAACGTCTAACGCTGGATGACCGTGTGTCCACTAGGTGGCGCTCAATGACAGATCAACGTGTTTACATTTAAACGGCTGAACCTTGCCACAAATGATACGTTTTGTTTTAATTACACGTTCTATTTAATTGTATTAAATACACGCAATAACAAAAGTCACACACAACATGCTGTAGCAAAATGTACAATAATACTAAACGTACAGTTGAAGTCAAAAAGGTTAAATACACCGTGCAAAATCTGCAAAACGTCAATTATTTTACCAAAGTAACAGGAATGCATACAAAATGCATGTTATTTCTTATTTAGTACTGACCTAAATAAGATATTTCACATAAAAGATGTCAACATATAGTCCACAAGAGAAAATAATAGTTGAATTTATTCAAATGACTGTTCAAAAGTTTACATACACTTGATTTTTAATACTGTGTTGTTACCTGAATGATCCACAGCTGTGTGTTTTTGTTTAGCGATAGTTGTTCATGAGTCCCTTGCTTGTCCTGAACAAAATCCTTCAGGTCCCACAAATTCTTAGGTTTTTCAGCATTTTTGTGTATTTGAACCCTTTCCAACAATGACTGATTTTGAGATCCATATTTTCACACTGAGGACAGCTGAGGGACTCATATGCAACTATTACAGAAGGTTCAAACACTCACTGATGCAGAAGGAAAACATTTTTTTTAGTGATAGTTGTTCATGAATTTGTTTGTCCTAAGCAGAGCGAGGGGTGTACACTTTTGAACAGAATGATAATTTGTACTTTTTTTTTTTTTTTCAAATTTTGTCTAAATATATTTTTTATTTAGTACTGCCCTTCAGATCATCAAATTCAAAAAGTTTTCACCCCCTGCTTTTAATGCATCATGGTTCCTTCTGGAGCATCAGTGAGCCTCAGTTGAACCTTCTGTTGCAGTTGACTTCAGTCCTTCAGTTGTCCTCAGTGTGAAAAGATGGCTCTTAAAGTCATACAGTCAATGTTGGAAAGGGTTAAAATACACAAAAATGCTGAAAAACCAAAGAATTTGTGGGACCTGAAGAATGTTTCTGAAAAACAGCAGGCAAAAAAACAAAAAAAAACAAAAAAAACAAAACAAAACAAAAAAAATCATTTTTATAAATTTAACTATTATTTTCTCTTGATGACTATATGTATATGTCTTTTATGTGAAATATCTTATTCAGGTCAGTACTAAAGAAAAAAATAACATGCATTTTGTATGATCCCTCTTATTTTGGTAAAATAACATTTTGCAGATTCTGCAAGGTGTATGTAAACTTTTGACCTCAAATGTACATTTATTTATTTAAACATCCCATGATTTTTAAATATGTTGCCATAATTATATGGTTCTTATCATATAAATAATCATGTAAATATATATGCCATTTTTGTCTTCAATAATCATTCAGTACCATGGTAGATGAAATAGAACATATTTAATAAGTATTTTAGTTAATTTTTATTTGTTCACTTAAATTCAAACATTTGGTGTTGGTAAGTTAGGTTTTTCTAAATATTTTGTTTACCAAGGCTGCATTTATTTGATTAAAAAATGTTCAATTCAGAATATTGTGAAATATTACACACATTTAATTTTTATTTGAATATATTTTCAAATGTAAATTATTTCTGTGACACAAAGCTGAATTTTCAGCATCATTACTTCAGTCTACAGTGTCACATGATCATTTCAGAAATCATTCCAATATGCTAATATTGCAGGAATTATATCAAAATAATCCACCTTATTTTTCCCATAAGGGTGGGCATGGCCATTTTATGGGTGTGGCTTCCGGTATCATCTGCATCCAGCTATTTTTAGCTGTACAGAACAGCTTGTTTTGCTGCTTGATATTGCAAATAGGTGTTTCTTACTATATTATTTTAACATATTAGCTTAATTATGAGCACACTGGTTTGTAGTGCAAACCGTTTTACCATTTACTGCACATTGTTATTCTTCTCGTTATTCCCCTTTAGCGGCTAATGAACCGGAAATCTCGGCCATAGGTTTACTTGCGCTTTGAAGAGTAAGGTGGATACCAGAGCAATATTACCAGAGTCATTTCTGTAAGGAAAAAAAGATACAAGATCCTACAGAGTTTTGAATTACATTTTTAAAATTCATTTATTTACAATGTTCAAATGTATTATCAGTGCGAATAGTAAGAATATAAATACCTTATTTTACATGCTGGTATCTAATATCTACGAGCTTTGACAAGTAATGGAGGTATTTCATGGATACACATTTAATCTATTTCATGTGATAATGTGTGTTCACATAAGGACTACAAATCAATAAATGCTTCTATAAACTATTAAAGATTACATAGTTACTGACCTGACATCACTTTCACATAGATTGACCTTTAACATGAGTAAAAACAAAACAACGGCTCCCTGAATTTCTCAGTCTATACTATTTACACAAAGGTTTGGCAGAGCTATAAAATAGTCGACAGGCACTTTAGGAATCTTTAGATTCTCTGTTGGTAAATTAGATGCAGAGCAAATGAAACAAAACACTGTTTTTCTCTGTACAGCACTGGCAGAGACATTAAGGCATGCTGAACACAAGCGAAAAAATACTGTCAGAGGTAATTACTGTAAAACACAAATGCCCATTGAACCCAATGACAGACAGTGTGTATGATGGACATCTTACTAATAATTCGTCTGGGGGAAAGAAAACAACAAATTGAGCTACATCTGCTTAACAATGCACCGTATTTAAAAAAAATCACAAAATAAACATTCAAAACAGTGCTGTAAAAAATACCACAGTAAACATAAATACTCAGTATTGGCATCACGGTGAAATCCTAATTTACAATTTTACAAATAACCCTATTACACATCTAAAATACAAAATGTAACTATAAACATTACTTACATGTCATAAGTCATGTGTTTATGACTGATGAATTCTGAACTGTACAAATGCTAATTAATATCAAAGTCTTTTGCTGTAACTCCAGATCAGATCAGCTTTATCCATTTTGGCGTCAGAAAACGTTTCTGTCCTCGTCCAGATCAATTTGGACAATGTAGCACTTTCTGGGACAGCTAGCATCCATTTGTATAAAACGAACGTTTATAAATACTAAAAACAACTTCAGAGCAGGACCATTTTTGTTGTGCTTTAATACTAGTGGGGACACAGAAACTGGTTCAGACCCGTTCCAGTTCATTCAGCATCCTTCACGAAGATTCATATTGATGTTTCATTGCTGCCACTAGCAAGAGAAAGACAGAGAGGTGTTACATTCAGAATGTGACTAAAGAAATCCTAATGATCAGCATTTGACATCCAACTCACTCAGAATCAAAGTCTTCGTCTGCCAGGGTGACGGGACTCGTGCTCAGCTCCACGGTGATGCCGTTCAGTGCAGACTGGGGTGATAATGGAGGGGGTTTGATGATGATGCTGTTGGCCTCGGTTCCTGAGCGAACCCCCTCGTTTGAGCCCACCGATGGAGTCTTTCGGGGGATCTGGGGTGGGTTGTAGTCGCTGAGCTTCTCCCTCAAGCGGTTCTTCATGTTCTTGTCCGTCAGTGGGGGTGGATATGTGATTTTGTTCTTTAAAATGCCTAATAAAAGTGAATATAACATAATATAATATATATATATATATAAAATATGTTAAAAAAATTCATGTATAGGCACAATTTAATGTGAAGTATTTAGAAATAAATAAATATTCTTAAAAAAAATGTTTCGTTTTAGTTTTTTTAGTTTAGTTTTTATATATAAATCTAAAATATATATTTATATATATATTATTCATATATTAAAATGATAAAAAAATTTTATATATACGATCTTGTTCTTTTAAAAAGGTTATATATACATACGTGTGTGTGTGTGTGTATAGATACATAACAATATATAATTAAAATGTAAAAATATTTTAATATAAGTAAAAATATTTTAATTTTGTAATAAAATTAATGTATAGACAGAATTCAATGTGAAATATTTAGAAATAAACAAATAACTAAATAACCATCACATTTTAGCATCAAATTATTTTTATATATATAAACATCTAATATATATATATATATATATATATATATATTCATATATAATAATTATTACAAATTATTTTAATATACATGGTCTTGTTCTTTTAAAAAGGTTATATATACATGTGTGTGTGTGTAGATAGTTAACATAACAATATATAATTAAATTCAAAAATATTTTAGAAATAAAAAAATATATTTAGAAATAAATATTTATTCTTTTAAAAAATAATTTTGTTGTTGGCACCGATAGCCTTGTGGGCAGCATGCTGGCATACAGCGCCATTGAGCTCTGGGCGTCCCGTGTTCGAATCCTGACTCAAGACCTTTCCCAATCCCACCCCCCCTCTCTCTCCCACTTCACTTCCTGTCAATTCTGATCTGTCCTATCACAATAAAGGCAAAAAATAGATCTTAAAAAATAATAATTCAGTTTAATTTTAATTTTTAGCATCAATTTGACTTAAAATTCTTATTTATTTATAAATATATATTTATATATATTATATATTCATAAAATAAAATCTAAAATATTTGAACATACATGATCTTGTTCTTTTAAGAACGTATGTGTGTGTATAGATACTTTACAATATATATTTAAAATAAAAAAAAATAATCTAATTAGAAAAAATAATTTTGTAGTAAAATTCATGTGTATATATTCTTTTCAAAGAAATAGTTTCTTTTCATTTTTTATTTTTAGTTATCTATTTGATTTTAATATACAACACATGTATTATGCATAAAATACACGTAAAATATATTTTTGTTTTTCAATTTAAAGTACTACTGTGTTTTCACTCTCTTGTTTAATTATTTATTTATTTTTAGGTTTTTTGTTTTAACATTTTTTAAGTAGTTGTACTTTTTAGTTTAAGCAGTTGTTGCTCACCTCTTCTGGGTAACTGGTTGCTGTTTGGCTGACTGGGTGAACTCTCACTTTGAGACACATCTCCATTGTGATTTAATTTATTCCCTTGATGAAGCTCCACATTCACTTTCGTTTCCACCCGCAGTTTCTCTGGACCATGCGGATCCTCGCTTTCACTGGCTGTGGGCGGCTCCTCCGGCCAGTATGGCTTCCCTTGACCAGACACGGCATCAACTGCAGAACAACATGAGTGAAGTTATCAAACATTCAAGTATAAATATGAATAAAACATGTAAAAGAGCAGGTCAGAGGTCACAATAGGGGCTGCAGGCACCTTTAGGAGTGCTGTGGATGGGCGTTCTCTCATTATTCCATTTGGTCCTGGAATGTCTGGCTTCATCTTCACTGTCCGAAGAGTGGGAGGAAGCATAGGAGCTGCTGTGTTCATCCACTGAGAGCTCACTGTCTGAATCTGAGTCTGAATAATAACAGAAAATGAGTATTCACAAGTTCTATGACACCAGCTGAGCCTTCAGTGGTCTTAAAAACAGTTGCATAAGTGTTATTTCGGTCCTCACCTTCTGCCTTTTTACTCTTGTGGAAAAAGAGGGATGAGTCTCCTTCATTATGCCCCACATTTCCACCATTGGACGATATGCTGCGTTTCTTCTCCCTGTGTGAAAACAATATAAAGCCTATGCATTATTACTGAAATACTGTGAATTTGAATCAATCATTACATCAAGTGTAGTCACACTAAAGTTATTCAGTGAAATGTTCACATATGCAGCTGCTGCCAATATAGCAATATTACACATATGACAACCAGGAATTTTTCTTTCATTAGTTAATAACATTTCTATGTAAACACCACGTGCTTTACCGCTACACTTTGTGCATCTAAGAAATAAAACACATGTATCAATACACATTGCATCCAATTTGTAATATACATAACAAATGTATATTTGTAATATACATAACAAATGACATCCTGTGAATTAGGATACCTTTTACAATACTGTAGGACTCTGTCAGTGGTTGTGGTAAAAAATAAGAGTCATAAATATTGCTAAAGTGGCCCCATTGATAATCATAATGAACTTAGTCTCATCTAAAGATATGACCTAAAAACCAAATGCCCCTTTGAGACGTCCAAGCACAATGTAACAGATAATAATTGGTGCAAATAGGTTAGTGAAACAGCTGCCAGCACAGCTGCAGGCAAATACTGCATGAGTTCACGAGTTTGTAATTCCAGATATATTTAGTCCATTAATATATGAGAGAAAAACTAAGGTCTGGGGAAGTTCAAATGATACACGATTCTTGTGTTAAAAAGTTTAGCAGCAGGTATGGAGATATTTCACATTAGCATTTTAAATTAAACATGGATGTTTTTGAAATACTTGATTCTGATTGGTCAGTTGTGGCATTCAGTATAAAAAACTCAAATCAAAAATCACTCCTGGTGTATTACCTGAGTGTGGAAACAAGGTAGCTGCTGCCGTGACTCTTGCCCGATCTAACAGAGCTCTCTAGAGATACAGTGGACTCTCCAATGGTGGTCCGGTACAGACCTCCATCCTCTGTGTAGACGTCACCATTCAGAGAACGCTGAGATGACAGATGAAGAGACTCACTGTTAGTGATTCATCAGTAAATACATTGGGCCTATACATGAATCTTTACATTTTTAATTAACTTGTTTGTTTTTAACATGTGTCAAACTCACTGTGAGTAATGTTGCCCGTGTTGTACTGGGATCGTCAACTGGAACTTTCTTCCCTGTAAAGACACTTTTCAAGTTCCTCCTCACGTCTTTGTTGAGAATACAGTGGAAAAAAAAGATGCAAATTCCCTGGAATGAAAAAATACACATCACACATCTCCTTCAGGTCTAACAAATTCTTTGGTTTTCCAGCATTTTTTGTGTATTTGTACCCTTTCCAACAATGACTGTATGATTTTTAGATTCATATTTTCACACTGAGGACAACTTAGAGACTCATATGCAACTATTACAGAAGGTTCAAACACTCACTGATGCTTCAGAAGGAAAACACGATGCATTGAGAGCCAGGGGTGTAAACTTTTAAACAGAACGAATATGTGTACATTTTTGCCTAAATATCATTTTAGGCAAATAAAATACACAAACTGACCAGCACTACTATGGAGATTGGTCCTGTGATGCTCTAGATAACAGTATCATAAACAGAGAGCCAGCAGAAGTCTGGGTTTCCTTGAGGATCCAAACCAGGGGTGTAAACTTTTGAACAGAATGAAGATGTGTACATTTTTGCCTAAATATAATTTTTTTTACCTTTAGTACCTTTAGAAGTTGCAGAAGATACATGTTTCCCAGGAGAGAAAATAATTTCAATTTACCCTGATCTTCAAATTCCAAAAGTTTTCACCCTCGGCTCTTAATGTAGTGTGTTTCCTCCTGGAGCATCAGTGAGTGTTTGAGCCTTCTGTAATAGTGCATATGAGTCCCTCTGTTGTCCTCAGTGTGAAAATATGGATCTCAAAATCATACAGTCATTGTTGGAAAGGGTTCAAATACACAAAAGATGCTGGAAAACCAAAGAATGATATCACATATTGAAAAAAAAGAAATCCCTAATTTCTGTTGTGACAAACAGTAAACATATGTACCTGTAAGCAGCTGAGGATGGCAAAGAGGTAGTGGAAGGTCAGCACATCACTGTTGACAGCCATGAGACCCAGCAGCCAGGTGGCACTGATGAGCAACAGGAGGAGAAAGGCTACTCGCAGAGCAGAGCTGCACAAGAGCAAATGAAAGTGTTAAAAAAGATTTGTTTTTACCTGCTTCAGGTCATTTGTATTTCAGTATTGTTCACTTTGACCTTTAAGCATTCTTGCTGAACTTACATTGCCCCTGACTTTTCTGTTCGCTGACGCCGTCCACATGCGGCTTTGCCCGCCAGCACAATTAGAACTATATTTATCTGTTAAACAAAGAGATTTGTTTTTCCTTATTTACTCAAAACCAATCAGTTGGGAGATGAAAAAGAAAGCAACATTTCCACTGTGTTAAACAAGAATGAAATACACAAACTGACCAGCACTACTATGGAGATTGGTCCTGTGATGCTCCAGATAAGAGTGTCATAAACAGAGAGCCAGCAGAAGTCGGGGTTTCCATAACCTTGAGGATCCAATCCCACAGCCAGACCTGACAAGAGACAATTAATTGGCAATCGTGCACAATCAGTATATATATATATATATATATATACATATATGTGTGTGTGTGTGTGTCTGTGTGTGTGTGTGTGGAAAGAGAGAGAGAAATGCCAAAAAAATGTATTTTCATTGATGAGTATGCTGGTAGATTTTCAACAAGCACATTTTTCAGTCGTGAGTTTCTTGAGAAGCTGTGTCAAAGACTTTTGCATACAATTAAGGATGAGCAACTGATGTCACATGGACTATTTTAATGATGTCCTTTCTACCTTTCTAGGCCTTGAGTTTGCTTACGCTGTCTATGAAGGGTCCGAAAGCTCTCAGATTTAATCCAAAATATTGTTTACATACACCTTGCAGATTTTACCAAAATAAGAGGGATACAAAATGCATGTTATTTTTTATTTAGTACTGACTGAATAATATGTTTCACATAAAAGACATTTACATATAGTTCACAGGAGAAAATAATAGTTAAATTTATAACAATGACCCTGTTCAAAAGTTTACATACACTTGATTCTTAATACTGTGTTGTTACCTGAATGATTTACAGCTGTGTTTTTAGTGTAGTGATAGTTGTTTATGAGTCCCTTACATGAGTCCCTAACAGTTAAACTGCCCGCTGTTCTTCAGAAAATCCTTCAGCTCCCACAAATTGCATTTTTTGCATTTTGCATTTCCCACAAATTGCAAACAGCATTTTTTGTGTATTTGAACCCTTTCCAACAACGACTGTGTGATTATAAGATCCATCTTTTCACACAACTGAGCTTCTGTAGCTTCTGAAGGGTAGTACTAGCTGAAAAAATACATTATATTTAGTTGAAATAAGAAAAATGTACACATCTTCATTCTGTTCAAAGGTTTTCACCCCCTGCTCTTAATGCATCATTTTTCCTTCTGGAGCATCAGTGAGCATTTGAGCCTTCTGTAATAGTTGCATATGAGTCCCTCAGCTGTCTTCAGTGTGAAAAGATGGATCTCAAAATCATACAGTCATTGTTGAAAAGAGTTGAAATACACAAAAATGCTGAAAAACCACAGAATTTGTGAAGAACAGAAGGCAGTTTAACTGTTCAGGACAAACAAGAGACTCATGAACAACTATCAATAAACAACAACAACAAAAAAAAAACAAAACAGCTGTGGATCATTCATGTAACAAAACAAAAGTATTAGAAATCAAGTGTATGTAAACTTTTGAAAAAAGGTAATTTCTATAAATTCAACTATTATTTTCTCTTGTGGACTATATGTAAATTACTTTTATGTGAAATATCTTATTCAGGTATTTTGTATGACCCCTTATATTTTGGTAAAATAATTAACATTTTGCAGATTCTGCAAGGTGTACGGTATGTAAACTTTTGACTTCAACTGTATATAATATCATACACATATAGTCAGGTAGCAAACTATGACCTAAGTAAGTAAGCGACTGAGCATCAATCAGTACCAGTGATAATAGCAGGAATCCCCCAGCCGATGGCGTAGTAGAAGCGCATGTGCCCCTGGTTGATGTTACGCATCTCTGTCAGCATGCGATAGATATGCAGCCCCTCCACAAACATCCAGGCAAATGCGCACATGTACGAATAATGTAGCAGAATGGCCACAACTGTACATACAAACTACAAATCAGACAAGAAACAGGTTTAGAATCACATAAAATCAATAAAATAATGCTTCCAATATTATAATCTAAAAACTCACCGGACTGTCGGTCTGATTGATGCCAGTGAGGAAGATGAGCTCAGAGAGGAAGATGGCGGCCACCAGGTTCTTGTGGATGCTGTGTAGGTTAGAGCGCAGCTTGCGAAGAATGGCCAGCAGGAGGAAGGTAATGAGGAGGGCAACCAGAGAGGCAGACACTGTTGTGTAGGTCACCACTTTTAGAGGAAGAACATCACCATGCTATAGACAAGATGACAGTGTTTAAAAAACAGTTAGCTGGCTGTACGCTAGCAAAAATGCATATACACCAGAATATCTGGTTGTGTCTGACCTCTCGTTTGGAGATGTCCATGAGAACAGCAAAGCTGGTCATGTGGTTGCACTGGCAGCTGATATGAGTCAAGTTCCTGAAGACCAGCTCGCAGCCTTTAGAAGACCAGGCGCCTCCACCAGAAACTCTATCAGATGAGAGCAGGAATGACACAAATAAAATATATATATAGAATTAGAAATGATTCTATAATCACAGCGCAAGCAGAGATGGGTTTCTTCTGAAATATAATCTGTTGATTCATTAAGGACTCACGGGATGGAGTGGTTCCAGTAAACGCACGCGGGTTTGGTCCTCTCGTGGGTCTCCAGGAGCCTGAAGTTCAGCGTGATGGGTCTTTGGAGTGGGGTGGAGAGAGGTTCTCCATCCCTGTGGACCACAATGCTCACTACAGGTGTGTTGATGACAGGACGAGTGGGCAGTCTGGGAATGTGTAGAGCAGATATATGAAAAAGCACCAGAATAAAAAAAGACATTTATCTTGATATGGTCATATTGTTACTATATTGGTTAGAATTATCTTTTTTATCACTGGTTGATATTTCCAGAAGAATGAAAAAAAAATGCTTTGGTAAATAATATTCATGAAATAAAAATCTATATTATGAAATCCGAAGTCATAATTACGAGATAAAACGTCAACATTATGACGAAAAAGTTACAATATAACATAAAATATACATTTTGTCATCATTTTGACTTTAGTGTGACATTATTTTGACTTTTTATCTCATAATTTCTATGTCATCTTCTTGACTTTTTATCTCATAATATATGCTTATCTCATCTTACTTTTTATTTCAAAATTCTGACTTAGTATGCCATAATTTTATCTTTTCCCCTTTTTGGCATTTAAGTCATAATTTCAACGTTTTATCATAATCATGACTTATGTCCTAATTTTCACTTTTTTTCATAATTAAGACTTAGTATCTCATAATTTTCACTTATTTCTTCAATATTTGGCATTTTAAGTAATAATTTCAACTTTTTATCTCATAATCATGATTTATTGAGTTAGAATTTTGACTTTTTTTTATAAATATAAGTCATATTTATAAAAAAAAGTCAGTATCTGTAATATTTAGCATTTTATATCATATATGTTGACTTTTTATTTTATAAACATGGTTTAGTATGTCAGTTTTGACTTTGTCACATAATTATGACTGTCGTACTTATAATTTTGACTTTTTATGTTATAATTTTGATTTGGCATCTCAAAATATTGACTTTTTCCTCCAATATTTGGCATTTTAAGCCATCATTTTAACTTTTTATCTCATAATCATGACTTAATACATCATAATTTTGAATTTTTGTTTCATAATTATGACTTAATATTCCATAATTTTGACTTTTTTCCTCAGTATTTGGTATTTTATGTCATAATTCCAACTTTTTATCTAATGACTATGTCAGTTTTGATTTTCTGTCACATAATTATGACTGTATGACTCATAATTTTGACTTCTTATCTAATTCATAATTATGATTTACCAAAGAATGCTACTTTCCTATGTGGTGAAAATGACCTTCCATATATTAGATACTTAATTGTTCATGCTCATTTGCTCTATTTTTACATGTAGATTACCTTTTCTGTCAGCTAACACTCACTTCAAGTTAATCTTTAAAAAATATTTAGCTAATCTCATAATAAATTTTAAGTTTTCATACTGTACATTATAATGTTGTTGTGTTACTTTTAGTATTTTGTTACGTCACTTTTAGCTTTTAAACTGGCTGATTTTAGTTTTTAGTCTTTAAATTGGAATCTACTTAGATGAAATGTTCAGTATCAGCTATTTACCAGAATGAAAGTAATTATCAGCTTATCATATGACCGGAATTGTAATATTAATGCATCCATAATTATTATTTAAATATTACTGATTTTAGCTGATATCGTTTTTTTTTAGCATAGCATCTCTTGAAAAAGGAAATCTTTTGTTTGTACTGCATGTAAATAAATCAGGCTGACGTTCTACCTAAGACTACGGCGGTCCGGATCATAACTCTCTGGAAGTAGTCGCCCCAGAGACCTGTAGATCATCACCATCACAACAGCAGGTGGATCGGGTTGTTCTGCATGGCGTCTTTTCTTAATGGATGGTGTTAGATCAATAGTATCTGATCCATCCAAACTGATGTAAGATTCAGTTGGTTCAATCTGGGCTGGAGGCTCTGTGGTAAAAGCATCTATAGTGAATAAGACATAATAAAGTTTAGAATTAAGCTTAAACATTACACATTTCCATTATATTACCGATAATACAAAGAAACAAGTTTCAAAGTAAGAACCTTTGTACTTTTTCGCCATGGCGAGCAGGCTTGGGAACACAACAGATGACTCTAGATCTTTTGAGTACACCTCCTTAACTTCCTGAAATCGAGGAATCTTGTCTTGGTTTACAGTGGAGTCCAGAAAATCCAACGCAACAACTGTTTGTAAAGAAAATGATACAGATTTTTATGTCAAACACTCAAAATTGAGCAGAGCAGATGCTACAGGATGGAGAACCCAATACTAACTCATGTTGTCAGTGATGATGGTAAAGGGCCTCAGGTAGGTCTTTCTCGTGTTCTGTACCAGAGTGTTGGCATACTCCTCAAAGTGGTGCAGCAGATGTGCCGTCCCGCTATCAGAGCGTTGTATCTTCTCCCAGTGCTCCTTGTTGACAGGGTCAAGGATAGCACTTCCAGCTTTAATGATGTTCTACCACAACAAAGAAGAGTAACGTTCTTTAATTCTTGACTATAATCATTCAACGAAGGAAGGTCTTACGGCTTTGGAAGACATGAGGGTGAGTAATTAATGACAGAATTTTCATTTTTGGGTGAACTAACCCTTTAAGCAATTAAGATTTGGGTTCCAAAAAGTTCCCATTTTCAATCAACCAGCTGATAAGCTGAGGGAAGTCTAGTTCAAGAGCTTAGATAGAAGCCAACATTTAGAGTTGCACATTTACAGTTGGTAAATGTCAGTTATTTTACCAAAATAAGAGGGATCATACAAAATCCATGTTATTTTTTATTTAGTATTGACCTGAATAAGATATTTCACATAAAAGACATTTACATATAGTCCACAAAAGAAAATAATAGTTAAATTTATAAAAATGACCCAGTTCAGAAGTTCACATACACTTGATTTTTAATACTGTTGTTACCTGAATGATCCACAGCTGTTTTTTTGTTTAGTGATAGTTGTTAATGAGTCCCTTGTTTGTCCTGAACAGTTAAACTGCCCGCTGTTCTTTTGAAAAATTCAACAGGTCCCACAAATTTTTTGGTTTTTCAGCATTTTTGTGTATTTTAACCCTTTCCAACAATGACTGTATGATTTTGAGATCCATTTTTTCACACTGAGGACAATTGAGGGACTGAAGGCAACTGTTACAGAAGGTTCAAACGCTCACTGATGCTCCAGAAGGAACCACAATGCATTAAAAGCAGGGGGGTGAAAACTTTTTGAAATTGAAGATCAGGGTAAATTTAACTTATTTTGTCTTCTGGGAAGCATGTATGATTCTTCTGTAGCTTCTTAAGGGCAGTTCTAAATGGAAAAATACGATATTTAGGCATAATAAGAAAAATGTTCACATCATTCAGTTCAAAGGTTTTCACCCTCCTGCTCTATATGCACCATGTGTCTTCTGGAGCATCAGTAAGTGTTTGAACCTTCTGTAATAGTTGCATATGAGTCCTTCAGTTGTCCTCAGTGTGAAAAGATAGATCTAAAATTCATACAATCATTGTTGGAAAGGGTTCAAATACACAAAAATGCTGAAAAACCAAAGAATTTGTGGGACCTGAAGGATTTTTCTGAAGAACAGCAGGCAGTTTAACTGTTTAGGACAAAACAAGGGACTCATGAACAACTACCACTAAACAAAAGACACAGCTGTGGATCATTCAGGTAACAACACAGTATTAAGAATCAAGTGTATGTAAACTTTTGAACACGGTAATTTTTATAAATTCAACTATTATGTTCTCTTGTGGACTACATGTAAACATCTTTTATGTAAAATATCTTATTCAGGTCAGTACTATATAAAAAATAACATGCATTTTGTATGATCCCTTTTATTTTGGTAAAATAATTAACATTTCGCAGATTCTGCAAAGTGTATGTAAACTTTTGACTTCAACTGTATCTTCAGTGCAATGATGGACAGATGGATAGCTTTACATACTTTCTGGTCATTTATGGTCATTAGTTGGACCTTTAGTTAAGACAGCCGGAGCTGGAGGTCATCTTGAACCCATCAGATTAAACTTAAATGTGAAGATACTAAAATCCTCTTTGATTCTAGAAACAAGTGTGAAGGGTTTGAGGTTTGTACCTTGTTGAAATCAGCATCATGAGTGGCGGTGAGCTCAAAGCCCTGCTGCAGACTCTCATGCTCTAATACACTGGCCAGCAGATGGTAGGCAGTCCTCACGTCATTCCCAAACAGACGATCTGTGTGGTCGGTGGCGGAGTGCAGCAGGCCCGCAAGACTTCTTGATCTCTCTCCATCCATTCGAGAAGCATTAGCATGAAGATCATCACTCTAAGTCACACATGAAGAAGAAAACACTGGTCACTTCTAGGATTGTGTAAACTGCTGTATAATATTTAATAGTCAGTTGTACAATTTCTTCCATGACTGCAATTCCAACTTGAGTCAACCAGCAAAGGAGTCACAAACCTCTTTCTTTAGCTTTGAAAAGCTGAGGGAAGTGCAGTTGAAGAGCTCAGGTGGAAACCAACCTTTATCATCGCTGCAATGACGGATTGCTGTGCCTGTCAAACGACAAATGAGGATTATATATTGATATATCATTTAACAGTAATGTAAGAAAAAGATGAAACCTGCTACCTGCACTACCACTCAAAAGTTTGGACACATCTACTTCGTTATTGTTAATACTTTTAGTTTTCTTAAAGGGATAGTTCACCCAAAAACGAAAATCTCGTAGCTTCATTAAATTACGGTTGAACCACTGATGTCACATGGACTACTTTAACAATTTCCTTACTACCTTTCTGGGCCTTGAATGTGTCAGTTGTGTTGCTGTCTATGCAGGGTCAGAAAGCTCTCGGATTTCATTAAAAAGTATCTTAATTTTTATTCAGAATATGAATGAAGGTCTTATGTCATTTGGAACGACATGAGGGTGAGTAATTAATGACAGAACTTTCATTTTTGGGTGAACTATCCCTTTAATTACAGTAAAATCTTAAAATTAGAAAAATAGCATGCAGTTGTAAAATAAAATGTGTGTAGTTTGTCATGTGTGTACATATAAACTATATGCATTTACTAGCAATATCTATTAGAGTTGTATCTGCACCTACATTTATAGTAAATAAATATCACTGTCTACAAAAATCATTTCAGATTCAGTCAAGTGTTTCCAAACTTTTGATTGTTTTGATTAAAGGCAGTACCACTGGATCCTTTGGGGCAGTTTGTGGCTGCAGGACCTCCAAACATGGTGCGGGGCCACCAGATACCGTCTTCAAAGGCTTTGGGACAACCGTCATAAACCACTAGATAACAAAAAAGTTAAAGTGAGGGAAATCTTACAAAACAGATGTCATTTAGTGCCTCTGACAAGACTTATTGCTATGTCTTAATGATAAGACCATCATAGGACTCACAAATGTCTATTATTTCTGCTCCAAGAAACCTCACTCTATGCTTATATAAAAGCATTCTGCTCATGACTGGAGTGTGAAAATAGCTTTCATATTTTGCCCTTATTTATTCAATTGTCCAAGATGTTGTCAAGCTGTCTGTGAAATGAGGTTAACAACAGTTAACGGATATCCTGGCCAGTTGACAGCACACATACCTACACATCCCCCGACTGTCACCTCTGCGAAGGGGTTGTCACAACGGTTGCACTGACGACCCACCACTCCCATCTTACAGGGGCACTGGCCTGTTACAGGGTCACATGTCCGGGAATGCGCTCCAAGGTGAAAGCAATCGCACGGATAGCAAGTGTCTGCACCCAGAGGCCGAAAGTAATTGTCCTGGGAAAATGGGGAGGAGAAAATAATGCAATTTTGTGAGCATGAACCTGAAATTAATATTAAAGCCCATTTCTGCCACAGTTTTCTTCTTAGAATTGCAAGTTTATAGGTAACATCTTGCAGTTCTCAGAATATAAACTTAGAATTATAGATAAAAAGTCACACTTGCTTTTGTAAAAAAAAATTATCTCATGGTGGAAACAAAGCTATGGATTAAAAAGTATAATATATGTTTTTAACACCGTAATAATTTTTGTCAGCAAGCATGCATTAACTTTGATGCATTTCATTTAAGTGACAGTAATAACATTTATAACGTTTCAAAATATTTCTATTTCAAAAGAATGCTGTTCTAGAAAACTTTCTATTCATCAAAAGGTTTCCTGAAAAAAAAATATTTCATTTTTAACAAATTGTCTTCACCAAGAGGCTGAAAGTAATTGTCCTGAAAAAGGAAGGATAAGAAAACAATGGAATTTTGTGAGCATGAACCTGAAATTAATATTGAATCCCATTTCTGCCACAGTATTTAAAAAAAAATAATAATAACCTCACAATTCTGGCCTTTTCTCTCACAATTGCGAGTTTAAATATCACAATGACAACTTTTCTTCTCCGAATTTAAAGTTTATAGTTAACATCTTACAATTCTGACTTTGTATATTGTAATTCTGACTTTATATCTCACAATTTTGACAATAGTAGACATGTAGATATAATTGTGAGATAAAAAGTCACAATTACTTTTGTAATGTTTTAAAAATCTTGTGGTGAAAACAAGTTTCCATAGATTATAAAGTATAATGTTTTTTTAAAGAAGTTAATAATGTCATTCAGCAAGCATGCATTAAATTTGATGCATTTAATTTGTTTAAAAGTGACAGTAAAACATTTATAAAATGATACAAAATATTTCTATTTCAAACAAATGCTGTTTTTTTTAACTTTCTATTCATCAAAAGAGTTCCTAAACTATATATAAAAAGGAAGGATGAGAAAATAATGGAATTCTGTGAGCATAAATCTAAAATGAATATTGAATCCCATTTCTGCCACAATTCTTAAAAAAAGAAAATAATAATAATTCAGGCTTTTTGTCTTAAAATTTCGAGTTTCTATAGCAGAAATGCAGTTCTGACTTTATATACTGTAATTCTGACTTTATATCTCACAATTTTGACAAATGTAGACAGAATTGTGAGATATAAACTCAAAATTTAGAGAAAAAAACTTTGAATTGTAAGATAAAAAGTCACAATTACTTTTGTAATTGTTTTTATCTCATGGTGAAAACAAGCTTACATAAATTAAAGTATTAAGTATTAAGTATGAAGTATAATTGTATATATATTTTATAAAGAAAAGGTCTGTGAGTTTGAATTGTAAGATGAAAAGTCACAATTACTTTTGTAATTTTTTTTAATCTCATGGTGAAAACAAGTTGCCATAAATTAAAGTATTAAGTATAAAGTATAATTGTATATATATTTGATAAAGAAATGAATAATTTTAGTCAGCAAGCATGCATTAAATTCGTTTAAAAGCGACTGTAAAAACGTTTGAACTTTCTATTCATCAAAAGGATTCCAGAAAAAAAAATCTTTTTTACAAAAAAATCAAGACACAGCTATTTTTTGACATTAATAATAAGAAGAAATGTTTTTTGAGCCAAGAATGACTTCTAAAAGATCATATGACACTAATGACTGCAGAAAATTTAGCTTTGCCATCACAGGAAAAAAAAATTGTAATAACATTTCACAATATGACAATTTTTGTTGTTGTTTTTTTATCAAACAAATGCAGTCTCTGTGAGTATGAGAGACTTAAAAATATTTAAAAATCTTGCCAACCTCAACCGGTTTATACGGTAGTGCGCTTAATACAATAAAAGCCACATGGTTCAATTTATGTGAAGAGTGACTGCTGGACGACTAAAATCCAATGGTTTCCCTTGAGAATCTGGAGCATGCGATCACTTGCAGCTTACCTTGCAGCTACACTCTCCTGTGGTTTTATTACAGTCCCTTTTGAAGCCTTTGCTGACATCGCAGTTACAGGGCCCGCAGGTCGGGTATCCCCACCAGCCGCGAGCACATGGTTGGTCCCCTCTGTGTGTGTGCGCAAACGACAAAATAAGAGGGAAAAAAGACAGAGAAAAATAAAACAGTAATAGTGCAATAGTGTCTAGCAAAACTAAAGTCTTCAAACTGAGACTCAATGAGCTTATGATGGAAACTAAGACTGATTGGAAATTCGAAAAGGGGGGCATTTGCTTTGAAATTGGACATGAAATTCTTCTGTAAAATCAAAGCAGTCGATTCTGACTGCGAGGCAAACATGAAATTGCTTGTGTGAAAGCAATACATCATTCTAAGCTCACTTCCTTTGTGATCATTTAAAAGAGAGTCTTTTCATGGTAAAAGAAAAGAACAGAAACTAAACCATTTCAAAAATAGACTGTTATATTAGTCTCCCGTCTCCACTCGTGGAAATTCTTTTCTGTGTTTTCCTAATTTTTGGAAGAAGGGAAAAAATACATTTAAAAGAAATTGAAAGCTTTTAAAACTTTGCTTCTGTTTTTTTATCTTTAGTTTATCTTAAATGGATGAAAGTCTGGCTAAATACTGGATAATACCAGCAGTCTGAGAATTCTTTTACCTGTTGCATTATAAATAAAAGCCTTACAGTGTGGGTGTCAAAGACAAGTGGAATGACCACAATTAAAGGAAACACCAGAATTAAAAGATCATCGTGACAAACACTGCCAGCATCTTTTATCACAGCTTTCGGGCTTACAAAACCTTGGCAGTTCATGAAACAGACCATCAGACAAAAAAGCTGTTGTCAGTCAGCGTGTTTCAGCAAGTACCAAGCTTTAACAAAAGTCCGGTAATTTTCTTAATCCTAACCGAATCTGAACATTAAAGAGTTCAACCAAATCTTTTTTTTTTGTGTGTGTGTTGTGCAATTATTTGCAAACCTCTATGACTGTGTTTTTTGTATATGCAGTGAAAGTCAATGGGGTCCAGTGCTGTTTTGAACTTTTTTTACTGTATCCACAAAAACAGCTAAATGACATGATGGTGAATAAACGACAACAGTATTGTAATTTTTAGAGAACTGTCCCTTTAAATATTGACGTGGATCTTTTTTTTCAGCTCAAGGGAATGCAGAATGGTGCAATCTGATTGCTTAAGACTACTAGCACATCTTTGTTCAATGAGCTGCATGATTTGAGGCAGCTTTCATGTATGAAAACAATTTGAATTTATATCCCTAAAACTTGATGCATGAGCAACATGAATTAATTAATCAAAGAGACAGAGAGATACTCACTTGTGCTCACAGTATTGTCCGTAGTAATTGTGTCCACACTCACAGCTGTAGCCACGTTTGGTGCTGGGTTTACGAACACAGGAGGAAGTGTATTCACAGGGGTTCAAGAGGCACGCATCCACACAGTCCCTGCCAAAATAACCTGAGGAAAAGGAAAATGGAGAAAGAAAGTGTTTGTCACAGATTCATAAAACAAGACACTTAGGGACAGATTTACTAAACAGCAAATTAGCGTTAGAGCGCAATGCCATAAAAGTGCCGGGAAAATTCTGCATGTGATTTACTGACAAGGTGCACATTAAAAAACACAGACGCAGCCAGATCCTTTCCATAATGGCGACCAGTTGCTTGATTCATTTAAATACTCACCTCCCAAAAATTTACAGATCGAAAGGGAATCTCATACAAATGCATATTTAATAAGGTGAGTCAAAAAAATAACTGTGTCCTTGCCTTTTCAGTGCTAATTTCCTACTGCGTGTCTTTAGTAAATCCTGACAGTAAGTCTTTTAATGCCCAGTGAGGGTTTGCGCTGGTGCGAGCTGAGTAAATCTGGCCCTTAAAATGAAATCATATACAGAAGGCTCTAAATGTCTAATTTATAATGTTATAAATAAATACTTTTTTTTTTACAATTCAGTATGTTTTATCTATTTTTTATTTTATTTTATTTGGACCATGAACCTGAAATTCAAGTGAAATAATATACCCAAATTTTTTGAAAGACGTTATTAAAGAAATTTATACATGTATTACAGAAGGATGCATTAAATTGAACAAAAGTGGCAGTTAAAGCATTTATAATGAAAAACAAATGATTTCAATCCAGAAAAATGTTTCAGTTTTCAAAAAAAAAAGGTACTGTTTTCAACACTGATATAACAGCACTGAATGATGTTTCTTGAGCAGCATATCAGCACATTAGAATGATTTCTGAAAGATCATGTAACACTGAAGACTGGAGTAATGGGAAAAGTGAGAACTGAGAAAGTGAGTGTGTATCACAGATTCATAAAATGAGACACTCAGATCTTAATTCCGTGCAAGTCTATTTCAGCCACTGAATTAAAAAAATCGCAACTTTTATCTCACAACTCTGACTTATTTTCTCAGAATTGCATGATATAAACTTGCAATTCTAAGAAATCAAGTCATAATTTTGAGAAATAAAGTCAGAATTGTGAGTTTAAATTTCGAGAGTTTATAACTCATAATTCTGACTTTATAACACGCAATTGTGAGTCAGAATTGAGAGATATAAACTCGCAATTCTGAGAACATACTATTTTTCTCCCCTCAAAATTGGACTGTATAACTCGCAATTGTGAGGTTATATCTCACAATTCTGAGAAAAAAGTCACAATTGTGTGATACAAACTTGCATTTGCAAGAAAAAAAAAATTGCAAGATTTTATCTGAGAAAAAAATTTGCGCGTGAAAAAGACAACTTTATTGTCTGACTTTATTTCTCACAATTGCGAGTTAATATGCAATTCTGAGGAAAAAGTCACAATTGCAAGTTTATCTCAGAGAAAAGTCATATTTGTGAGTTTTTAATCTCACAGTTCTGACTATTTCTTGCAATTGTGAGTTTACATCACGCAATTCTGAGAAAAAATGTTAGAACTATGAGTTTATATCTGAAAAAGAAAAGTCAGAATTGCGAATTGTTTTTATCTCGAAATTCTGACTTTATAATTCACAGTTGTGAGTTTATATCATGCATTTGAGAAAAGTCAGAATTGCTAGTTTATATCTCGCAATTCTGAATTTATAACTCGCAATTACGTGTTTATATCTCACAGTTCTGAGGAAAAAAGCAATTACCTTTTTAAAGGGGTCATCGGATGCCCATTTTCCACAAGTTGATATGATTGTTTAGGGTCTTAATGAAAAGTCTATAATATACTTTGGTTAAAAATTCTCAACGGTTGTGTAAAACAACACCCTTTTTACCTTGTCAAAATGAGCTCTGCAAAAATCATCTCATTCTGTTATTCTCGTATTGTTTCTTTAAATGCAAATGAGCTTTGCACACCCCACCCCTCTCTTCTCTCTACTGCTCTGAGAGATTGTTTACTTTAGCCGCATTTAGCGTGTTTAGCTGAAACCTGCTAACTACCACATTATTAGGAAAGGTGATTGCAGAGATTCATAAAAAAGACACATTTATGTAGATCAGGAGGCACATTCCCTTCACAAACAAATGTAATCCACTGCATCTTCAGCGGCTCAGATGTCGGGAGTAAATGGCGACCACTATGTCCATTATTACATCCAGCAACACAACACCTCAATCGGAGATATTGTTGAACTTTTCAGTCCTTTTGCAGCACTATTGGTGTTACCTGACTCGCAGACACACGTGTGTGACGCCCAGTTGTCTGTGCAGCGACTGTGAGATGGACACAGGTTGGACTGACACGCATCAGGTACGTTACATCCGTCTTTCACACGGATTCGCGACGCATGCCGTATGTTGATGTTGGCAGTGTTGGTGGAGGTCTCGCCCATTCGGACACCCTACAAAATACCCTTGTAAATAAGACAATAAACACCTTTGAACAACGTAAATATGTGTGTATATGAGTATACCTGCATGCAGCCAGTAAATCCAGCCTGCACTGTGTCATCTTTCTTAAGCAGTCCACCGATAAACAAGTTTCTCAGTTTAAGCCCAGGCAGCTCATTACCGATCTCCACTGTCCTCTAAACAACAAAACAATATAATAAATCAAATTAATTAAAATTGTATTTATTTTGTAGTGTGTTTTTGTCTTTTTTTTTTTAAATGTCAATTTTTTCAGCTTGTTACTTCATAGATCATATACCTGAAACATGCCATAGTCCAAAGACACGAGAGCCATATATTTAATGTCTTTGCCATCTTTTCCACTCTTGAGCTCGACGAGCACATGGTGCCATTCACCGTTATCCACGCATACCTGAGGAAAATCTAAGAGCGCCACACGTCTGACACCCAGAAACACCTGGAACCGAAGGTGTCTGTTGTTCACCTGTAAACACAAAACAAAAAGCTGAGAAAACTAATACAAGTCTCAGTTATCTGCTTTATTAAAGCAGGTGTATCATACAAAACAGTACTGAACGCAGTGGATTACTGAAACACAACACTCACCATAAGACTAATCTTTGAAAACTCTCCAGCACTGGCTTGTAGTAGAACGCCTGTGCTTTTGCGGGTGCGAAACATAAGACCCATGTACCAGGGAATGGCAATGGTGATATCCGTCTCACTCCATGACACCAGCGCGTGGCCATCGAAATGCAGGGGAGCAGGCATAACTGCAGAAAAAGACTGTTTAGATGACATCCAGACTAAACAATGTTGTTTTATTAACTG
Source organism: Labeo rohita (assembly GCF_022985175.1). NCBI lineage: Eukaryota > Metazoa > Chordata > Actinopteri > Cypriniformes > Cyprinidae > Labeo > Labeo rohita. Next base: position 13,355,109 of record NC_066893.1, read on the forward strand.
ACGTCTGTTAAATTAAATAAACGCCACTTGATGCTTTGACATTCCCTCCTGTCTTGAGGCACAAATAATCACTATTATTCGCACACAGAGGAATGTTTTCCAGTCATCCAGGAGATTTCTTAATCAGGAATGTGAAATGTTCTTCCACACATGTCTTCAGGGCAAATATTTTAGTTTCTCTATGTGAGGGCTGAAGTTATGGAAATAACAGTAGTATATCTCAGACCCAGTCCTGGGAGTGTGAAAGTAATAGTGGTGATATTCATACTACAGTTGGGCCTTCACTTCAGTTTTCCTCAATTTTAGACCTACAGTAGAGAGGAAGTTTTTCAGTGTCCTTTTTGGAGTCCCCGATCTCAGTTTGCTAGCTCTATGTTAAGGGGATAGTTCACTCAGAAATGAAAATGACTTCATGATTTACTCATGATTTACCTGTCAAGCCATCCTAGTTGTATTAGACTTTCTTCTTTTAGATGAATACAATCCGAGTTATATTAAAGGCGAGATCCACTTCCAGAACTACAATTTACAGATAATGTACTCACCCCCCTTGTCATCCAAGATGTTCATGTCTTTCTTTCTTCAGTTGCAAAGAAATTGTGTTTTTTGAGGACACATTTCAGGATTTTTCTCCATGTAATGGACTGATATGGTGCCCTGAGTTTGAACATAATTTAAATACTTTTTAATCTCAAACGCTCGTCTTGTCTTGCTCTGCCTGAACTCTGTGTATTCTGGCTCAAGACAGTTAGGGTATGTGGAAAAACTCTGATTGTATTTTCTCCCTCAACTTCAAAAATCATTTCAAAATCATCCTACATCGCTGCAGAAGTACCCACCCAGTCTTTGCAATGTGAACATGCAAAGAAGATCAAACACCCTTAACAAAAAAGGTAAAACAGCGATATAGGACAATTTCGAAGTTGAGGGAGAACATGAGATGGGAGTTTTTCGACATACCTTAACTGTCATGAACTGGAAAAAAAACAGAGTTCAAGCAGAATAAGACAAGACGAGCGTTCGACATTAAAAAGTATAAAAACCGATTGTTTCGCTAGACAAGACCTTTCTTCGTTGGCTGGGATCGTTTACAACCGCATTTGGGATTGTTTGAAGCCGCATTTAAACTGCATTTTAGAAGTTAAAACTCGGAGCACCATAGAAGTCCACTATATGGAGAAAAATGCTGAAATGTTTTCCTCAGAAAACATCATTTCTTTATGACTGAAGAAAGAAAGACATGAACATCTTGGATGACAAGGGGTGAGTACATTATCTGTAAATTTTTGTTCTGGAAGTGGACTTCTCCTTTAAAAAATGTTTCAAGCTTTATAATGGCAGTGAATGGCTTTTGAGATTTTGAAGCAAAATAAAGTGCATTCATCTATCATAAAAAGTGCTCCACACAGCTCCAGGGGGTTAATAATGGCCTTCTGAAGCAAATCGATGTGTTTGTGACAAATATCCATATTTAAAACTTTATAAACCGTAATCTCTAGCTTTCCCTAGTGAAAAATAAATAAGCTAAAATGTATTTGAAATACATTTATTTTTATGCTAAATATACTACAAATACATTTACATATTTGTGTACTTAATAAAAATACTCTGCAATTGTACTTTTGGTATACTAAACTAATATACTTAAAGTCTGCTAAACTGGAACAACTAATTTTATACTTAATACACTTTAATTGTGTGGAAGTAGTGCTGAAGTCCAACTAAATATATACTTAAGTATATTTGATTGTGCTAAAGTGGAACAATTGCAAGTATACTTTAGGTACACTTTAAATACTTTGTATTTAAAGACAGACAATATTCAAAATCATAGGATCTTCATTAAAATTATATTAAAACAAATTTTAGGCTTAATATTAAGAAATGTTCATTATGCATAAGTAGTACTCCCAATAAAGTTTCATTAAACTTATTATTGTGAACTATACTTCACACGTTCATGCTTACATATAATTAGCCGGAGTATAGTAATGCATATTTGGCGTGCTGTCCGGGGAAGGGCTCTGAGCTCAGGAATGGCCCGAACCCAGATAACCCCCCTAGGTGTAGTGAGAACTTGGAGTGATAAGATGGGGTGGTGGAGGGATGCTGATAAACCATCAAATGGATGGAGGCAAGTCAGCTGTATTTAAATTTGTAGCGTTGATTAGCTTGAGTGAGCTCCTCTTGTGATAATCAGGCTAGGTATCTGACGTGCTCCTCCCGAACCTTGTTAATAAAACATCATTTAGCATAAAATAAAGGTATTTTAAATACATTATTTTTTTACTAGGGTCCACTAACTGTTGTACGTTCATTCACAAAAGAGTGGCGTCGGTGCCGACAGCGCTCACGGCGACCCGAGTTCAATTCCCGTCTCGAGGTCCTTTGCTGATCCTGCTCCCCTCTCTCTACCTAGTACTTTTACTGTCATCTCTCCACTGTTCTATGTGAATAATAAAGTAACAAAACCTCAAAAATATAACTTAACAAAAAAAAAAAGAATGATGTTCCAGTGGATGATGTAGGATGTAGGCGTAGCGTAAGCTCTGATAAAAATACGCTTGTCTCACAAGAACCAATTTTTGTTTACAGCAAAGGAAAACCAGTCTCCTCTTGGCTTATATTGAAATCCTTCAACATTTTTTCTTTACAACTCCTCATTTTGTACTTCTAATTTGTGCCCAGTGTTTTGTTTTGCACTATCCTCTGTGCTTCCACGTTCGCTTCCGCATTCATCACTTCTTCATTCGTCACCATGTTCGCCTACATCTCACGTCATCCAATTTGGACATTTTTTCTTACACAAATGCATTGATTCATTTCAGAAGGCCTTTATGAATCCCTGGAGCCACTTGGAGCACTTTCTATGATGGATGGATGCACTATATTTTGTTTTAAAATCTCGACACCCATTATAAAGCTTGGAAGAGCCAGGACATTTTTTAATATAACTCTGTTTGTAAATGTCTGAAAGAAGAAAGTCATATACACCTAGGAATGCTTGAGGGTGAGTAAATCATGGGGTAATTTTTATTTTTGGGTGAACTATCACTTTGAAGAGTAGCCTAATGCTCTTCAAAACATCTGCTTTTGTATTTCACTGAATAAAGAAAGAGATTCTGGTTCAGAGTGATATGAGGGATTTAGATTTACTTCCATTGGCTGTATATTATTACTTTTATGCTCTTGGCATAACATGGCATGATTCCTCCATCCAACTGATAAGCAAAAATAAATAGAAAACGCAGGTTCAATTGGGTTTCCCAGCAGGAAAATTAGGTCAAACTAAGCTCACTGAAAATGTTAAGCCAGTTGCAATCCCATTCGCGCTCTCACCGTTAAAAGATACTCTTTGTGATTATAATACATTTACTGAAATAGGTTTAGAGTGGAAAAAGATTGCGACATTTAACCTATCATTTCCCGTAGGTAGATAGATAGATAGATAGATAGATAGATAGATAGACAGATAGACTCTGTTAACTGCTAGGTATGAGTCATTGGATTTGTGTACACATTGGTATTTCATGGAGGCCAAGGGCAAATCTGGGCAAAAGATGGGAGGTGTGTCTATGTGTTTGTGTCCATTAAACAAAATCAAGTCAAAGGAAGAATGAGACAGAAGATAGAACAGAAAGAGAGGATTATCTTACCATGTTCACAGTTCTTTCCTCCATAGCCTAATGGACAGTTACAAGTGTGGGTGTTCCATCTATTCACACATACGCCTCCATTATGACAAACAACCTGGCTACAGAAGTCATGTTTTGCTGCACAACCTGAATAGAAAGGGAAAGCTCACTTTAAATATTAGGGTTGGAGTTTGACAGCTTAATTGAGAGCTACAAAAGAAAGACATTCTTTTAAAAACAGTGCTTATTTAAAGAGGTCAAATGCACATTTTGTCTGTTGCTTATGTTAACTTTTTTGTGGAGGTTGAGGAGGAATTTTTGAGTTAGAGTTTATAGTACTTCACAATGCAGTACTTGCAGAAAAATCAAGGAAAGTTTGTCATGATATGAACTCTACAGTTTCTAACCTGCTGAGGTGCCATTGTTGGAGATAAAGCTGGCCATGTCTATGGGTTTGCTGTCAATAGTCAGGTTCTTAATGCAGCCCACAAAGTCTCGGTTTTGTACTGGGAAATCCTCAGGGAGGTTTGGGACGCCACCCAGGAGCAGAGGTCCGGTAAGATCCAGTGATCTGCAGACATACACACAGAAAGATCCCTGAAGCCACAAACAGTTCCAAGCTTTCTCTTTTAAATTGCTTAACATATTTAAGGTTCATGTGCGTGCAAAACCAGAATATCCAGACCTTGAGGCTCATTGGGCAGAAAATAGATGACAATGTGTTGAGTGCCTTTTTTATTGTACTTTTTGTGCTTTTAAAAGAGAAAACTAAATCCCCATTCTCTCACCCCTCATTCATCTCCTTTTGTGTTTTAACAAAGACAAAGAACACATTGGTTTGGGGGAAAAAGTAAGGGCATGATGACGACTTGGATTTTTGGGTGAACTATTTCTTTAGTATTCCTCTTGCAAAAATAAATAAATAAATAATAAAAATACAAATAAAATGAAAAGTTAAAAAGAACAGCATTTATTCAAAATATAAATCTTTCCTATCACTAATCTTTGCTATCACTTTTTATCAATTTAACCCATCCTTGCTGAATAAGAGTGTTAATTTAAAAATTTAAAATAGAAAGAATAAAAATTTAGCGGTAGTGTATATTGATAGAAAAGATTTATATTTTAAATAAATGCTGTTCTTTTTAACTTTTTATTCCATAAAGAATTCTGAAAAAAGTATTGCAGGTTTAAAACAAACAAACAAAAAAAAAAAAAAAATGGCAGCACAAATGTTTTCAACATTGACAATAAATCAGAATATTAGAATTAGAATTTCTGAAGGATCATGTGACACTGAATACTGGCGTAATGATGCTAAAAATTCAGCTTTGATCACAGGAATATATTGGATTCTAATGTTTACTACAAAAGAATAATGGTATTTTACATCGTAATAATATTTCACAATTTTTTTTTCAACATTTTTGATCAAATAAACGCATGCATATGAGCTTAAGAAACTTCTTTAAAAATCTTACTGATCCCAAACTTTTGATCCCAAACACACACATTATTAGTATCAATAATACGGTATTATATTCAACTAGAAAAAAAAAATATTATTATCATTATTAATGTTAAAATTTTCCACACTATTTAAGTAGAATTGTTTCACGTTGACTTCAAGAAAACATTTACTTCCTTTGGCTTGTTTGGGTACCATGAGGCAAAAAGTTTTTTTTGTAGTTAAATTTTTTAGGTATAAATAAATAAATACATAAATTTGATATTATTTATTTAATGTGCTTTTTGAAACAAACACATTTTTATGCTGTCGTTTTTTTCAATAAACGACTAAAAACATTTCAAGGTACCACAAGGCAAAATGTTTTTAGGTCTAAATAAATAAATAAATAAATTAATAATATAATATAATATTTATAACTTTAATTTAACAAACACATTTCAATGCTGACTTTTAATAAAAGACTATAAAAGTTTACAGGTTTTTGCATATTTGACAGAAGCAAAATGTGGTTAATGCCCTCCTTAGCCATTTTTCTTTTAAAATATTTTTTTTATCCAGTATTATATGCAAACATCTGGCAGCAATGATCATATCCATCAAATCTATCATACATAGAAAGGCAGTCAGATTATGAAAATAATAAAAGAAGGGTTTTGAAAAGAGAGTGAGCCATTAGAAATTAAAATGTGCAGAGCTATTAAAAGGAGCTTGTTTATAAAAGTTTTATTTAGAACATTATTTGGTTATTTCTGCTTTACTGTAGCCAGATATCATGTGACTTTATATTTCAGCATCTGGGCTTCACATTCTAGTGGACCGCAGTGCATTTCATCTACAATTCATACTGTGATCCATAAATCCATGCAGATCTGTGGGTTTATGGGTCAGCACTTACTGTGAGCATAAGGTCTGACCCCAGCAGTTGCATTTGAGAGGCTTTAAAGACCATATCTCCACTTATCTCAAATGGAGCTCTACCATCTCATACCGCTCTATTCTCCACACACAGAGACAATTAGCCTACAATGGCAAATCCCAGCTGCAGATAAGCCGGAGTGTGGTTCCATTGTAGAGCCCATAAAACTGGTTTGACATGAGTGCAGATTGGTGGAGATTAAGAAAGAAAGATGGAACTGAGTGTAAGGGGAGTAGCAGAATGCTGTGTAATCTGCTGTAATGATCAGCTATTCAACACCCGACAGTAGTTTGCGTGCCTTCGTGTGCTCAAGTTCCCCCGTCCTGTCACACTCTCCCTTTCAGGGAACAATATCATGCCCTCAGGACTATAGACGGTGGAAACATGAATGAATGTGGGAGACGGCGAAAGTGTGAGAAGAACGAAACAAACAGTGCAACTTGCTAGACAGGGATCACAACAAACACCTCAAGCCAACATGAAATCACAATTTAGACTGTTTACTTCTTTTACCCAGATAGCACACGTACGTCTGTAAGATGTCTGTTAAAGATCACTTGATCTGGAAAGCATCTGCTGTGTACAAATATCTGACAGACGTCTGTAAGATGTCAGTTTTACATGAACATCTTAAAGACATCTAATAGATGTCTATTCGACATCTGATAGGAAACATCCTGTAGGCATATTGCAAATGAGCAAACACTACAAAAAATATGTCTTGCAGATGTAAATGCAGATGTCAAATAGACGTCTCCATGACATATGTGTGCTATCAGGATTTTGACTGTAAAAATGCCACAGTAAAAAGCTATTAATTGCCTAGATAGCACACATAAATTACGGAGAGGTCTATTTGACGTCTGCATTGACATCTGGAAGAAGTATTTTTAGTGTTTGCTCATCTGCAATACGTCTATAGGACGTTTCCTATCAGATGTCAAACAGACGTCTATTAGATGTCTTAAGATGTTTATGATTTAGAATCTATGTAAAAATGACATCTGAAAGAGGTCTGACAGATGTTTGTACACAGCAGATCCTTTCCAGATCAAGTGATCTTTGACAGACATCTTGCAGACGTACGTGTGCTATCTGGGTGGTTAACAGTAAGTTACCTTCCCTGATAGCACACATACATCTCGGAGAGGTCTATTTGACATCTGCATTTACATCTGCAAGACGTATTTTTTAGAGTGTTTGCTCATTTGCAATACATCTATAGGACGTTTCCTATCAGACGTCAAATAGACATCTATTAGATGCCTTTAAGATGTTTATGATTTAGAATCTATGTAAAACTGACATTTGATAGATGTCTGACAGATGTTTGTACACAGCAGATGCTTTCCAGATCAAGTGATCTTTGACAGACATCTTGCAGACGTACGTGTGCTATCTGGGTGGTTAACATAAGTTCCCTTCCCTGATAGCGCACGTACATCTCGGAGAGGTCTATTTGACATCTGCATTTACATCTGCAAGACGTATTTTTTAGAGTGTTTGCTCATTTGCAATAAATCTATAGGACGTTTCCTATCAGATGTCAAATAGACGTCTATTAGATGCCTTTAAGATGTTTATGATTTAGAATCTATGTAAAACTGACATTTGAAAGATGTCTGACAGATGTTTGTACACAGCAGATGCTTTCCAGATCAAGTGATCTTTGACAGACATCTTGTAGACGTACGTGTGCTATCTGGGTGGTTAACAGTAAGTTCCCTTCCCTGATAGCACACATACATCTCGGAGAGGTCTATTTGACATCTGCATTTACATCTGCAAGACGTATTTTTTAGAGTGTTTGCTCATTTGCAATAAATCTATAGGACGTTTCCTATCAGATGTCAAATAGACGTCTATTAGATGCCTTTAAGATGTTTATGATTTAGCATCTATGTAAAACTGACATTTGAAAGATGTCTGACAGATGTTTGTACACAGCAGATGCTTTCCAGATCAAGTGATCTTTGACAGACATCTTGTAGACGTACGTGTGCTATCTGGGTGGTTAACAGTAAGTTCCCTTCCCTGATAGCACACGTACATCTCAGAGAGGTGTATTTGACATCTGCATTTACATCTGCAAGATGTATTTTTTAGAGTGTTTGCTCATCTGCAATACATCTATAGGACATTTCCTATCAGATGTCAAATGGACGTCTATTAGATGCCTTTAGGATGTTTATGATTTAGAATGTATGTAAAACTGATGTTTGTACACAGCAGATGCTTTCCAGATCAAGTGATCTTTAACAGACATCTTGCAGATGTACATGTGCATCTGGGTTACTACATACAGTGAAAAACTGTAATGGACATTCCATGAAATTTTATGGTTAAATATTTACCTGATCTCATGATGAAAACATTCACATTCACTTGTGTTCATGTTATTGGGTAGGTTTAGGTGTAGTGCAGATGGTACGTTATTTTAAAACGCCACAGAGCATTAGAGTTATAGCCCCACTCAACGGACATTTCAAATCAGAATTGCAGTGACTCGTACAAAACCATAAAACATAAAATGTCACATAAAATGTACCGTATGTATTTCAACTGTTCCATGGAAAAAAAAACCCTAACACTCTTTTAGCGACACCAAGTGGACATTTCACATCAAATATGTCACGAAATGTTCGTACAAAGCAGTATGTATTTCGTATCTTGCGGAAAAGTTCCCACTGGTACATTTTCGTCATGCGGTCAGGTTGTAACATCTCATTTTTAGAAAGTGAAAAAGAATGTATAATTTACAGTGAAAAAAACATAAAATGTAAACTTAATTTAAATCCATGAATCTAAAATGTTGCTGCTGTATTATTAAGGCAAATTTTTTTTACCGAAAACACATACTTTTTTTGGCCTGTTTGGGTGCCGCGGGCTGCACAGCTGTAGTTTCCAATCTGTCCCCCGAAGCGCAGAGCCATGGCCACATCACAGTCATCGACAGCAACCACAGCAACCTTTTCCTCTGAGGGGCCGTGAGGGATGCCAAGACGGCCTATATTGGGCTTGAATAACAACAAGTGGAAATGATAAGAAACTTTCATTCAGTGATTTTGAATTCAACTAAAATGTGCTAAAATGATGGCAACACAAACCTATTTTTGATACCTGACAGAAAAACAAAGGGTAAAATAAGCCTTTTCTTGTAAGTCTAGTGTAAAATTTTATTCATATTATCTATTCACACTAAAGATGCTTCTTTATACAAGAAAATATGTAGGGTTGAAGGTCCAAATTGAAGTTTCAATGCAGCTTCAAAGGCCTCGACATGATCCCAGCAGAGGAATAAGGGTCTTATCAAGTAAAACCATTGATCATTTTCTAAAAAAAAAAAGAAAAATTGATATACTTTTTAACTACAAATGTTCATCTTGCACTAGCTTGACCTCACGCATTACATAACCACACACACGACGTAGGCGGAAGTACTGACCCAGTGTTTACAAATCAAATGTGCAAAGAAAGTCAACCGCCCTTTACAAAAAAAGGTAAAACAAGTTGAAGTTGGAGGAGAAAATGAGATGGAGTTTTTACCTTTTTGAACCAAAGTACAAAGACAAAGAACTAACCGCGCGTGACATTTCCAATGTGATTATGTAATGCGTGAAGTTGCTAGTGCAAGATGAGCATTTGTGGTTATGAAGTATATAAATTAAATTTTTTTAAAGAAAACGGCAGATGGTTTCGCTAGATAAGACCCTTATTCATTGGCTGGGATTGTGTAGAGCCCTTTGAAGCTGCAATGAAACTGCAATTTGGACCTTCAACCCATTGACTCCCATTGAACTATATGGAGAAATATCCTGGAAAGTTTTCCTCAAAAACCTTTTTTTTTTTTCTCTGAAAAAAGAAAGACATAAACATCTTGGATGACATTGGGGTGAGAAAATACAGGAAAGGAGGATATTGTTTTTTTCTGAGTGAACTAATCCTTTAAGGAAGGAGGTCCCTCACAAACAGATCCTTTTATGAAAACCCCTAATGTAAGGTAACGAAGCTCACACATTCGTCACCATTAAACCTTTCTTCTTACATCCTGGCTAAGAATCTTAAAGTTTGTGAATCTGAAAAGTATTTCCATTTACACCTTTGTGAGTTTGTAGATAATAGGTTTTGCTTGTCTGTAATCTCTGACACACAGCATGAGATGATTGTTTAGCACTCTGTGACATTCGGTTGCTTTCTCAGCTCGTCTAATTGGATTATGCCAACGAGATGCTGGCACAGAGGAGATACCAGACAAAGAGAGCTCGTCATTTCACGTAAAACCTCCCCAGAGACCCAAACTGTTTCCACAACGCAGCCGAAATTTGTATTATAATCTGGCAACACCCTTCCCCCATGCAAGAGGTTTTTAAAATTTTCTCAGCTCATTAAAATTGATTTTGTGGTGCATATGATGTACTGAGCTGCTCTTTGATGTCTGCCCTGTGGTGGTAAAAATGTCCAAGTGACAGTTTGGTGTGATGTGAACATCACTCGCTCCTGAAGACAGTTCATTAAAGCGCTGGGGTCACTATTCAAACTCAAATGTCTACCAAACAGTTATCTGTGTAGAAAGAGAGCGCAAGCAGAATAACATTTCTAAAGTGTTTGTAAAATTATTACATAATAATAATAATAATAACAATAACAATAATAATGTTATTTATTATTATTATTATTATTATTATATTTTTATTAGAAGTGTCGCTGACTATAAGTAAAAAGGGATAATTAAATAAACAATAATTTAATGTTACTATTTAAACTTTGCATTATAATCATAATTTTTATTATTATTATTATCACTACCATTAGTGCTGTTGTCAATAATGCAAAGGGATAATTAAAATATCTAAATAATAAATAAATGGTAATGCTTCTAATTTTACATAACAATAACATATAATAATAATAAAATAACCGTAAATAAATAAATAAATCTAAACAAATAAATACTGTTGTTGTTTACGTTATTATTATCTTTACCATTATTATTATTATTACTGCTGCTGTTGCTGCTATCTATAAATCAAAGGTATAATTAAATAAATAATATATTAATTTTAATATTTAAACTTCGAATAATAACAATTATTATTATAATTATAATTATTGCTGCTGTTGTTGCTGTCTATAAATCAAAGCAATAATTAAATAAATAATATATTAATTTTAACATGTAAACAATAATTTGAATAATAATAATAATAATAATAATAATAATAATAATAATGATAATAATAATAATAATTAATTATTATTATTATGCAAAGTAGAGGGATAATTAAAATATACAAATACTAAATAAATGTTAATACTTTTATTCAACTTTACATAACAATAATCTATAATAATAATAAAATAACTGTTAATAAATCAAAATCTAAATAAATAAATATTTATTACTATTATTATTATTATTATTTTATATTGTATTATTATTATTATTATTGCTGTCTATAAATAAAAGGGATAATTAAATAAATAATAAATTGATTTTAATATTTAAACTATATAAAATATTTATTATTATTATTAGTGCTACTGTCAATAAAGCAAAGAAATAATTAAAATATATAAATAATAAATACATGTTAATGCTTCTATTCAACTTTACATAATAATTTATAATAGTATTAAAATAACTGTAAATTAACAAATACATCTAAAATAATAATAATAATAATAATAATAACAACAATAATAATAATAATTATTATTGTTATTATTATCATTTTGCTATTATTAATTTTAAGATTTAAACTTTGCATAATAATAACAACAGTTATAATAATAATAAAACATTATTTTTATTATTAGTGCTGCTGTCAATAAAGCAAAGGGATAATTAAAATATATAAATAATAAATAAATGTTAATACTTCTGTTCAACTTAACAATCTTTAATAAAAATAACTGAAATAACTGTAAATAAAAAAAATCAGCTAAATAGCAATATTTTCAATGTATGTATGCAATCTGGAATTCATCTTCCCATTTTTTGAGGGCTGTCTGATTTTGTTTCTTTTTTTCTCCTTTACTAACTTTTGTCTAAAAATTCACACATTCATAAATGAGATGGCAAGTTTTAATATTCCTCTCAGTTGCTGCCAGACAGCAGAGATGAAGAAGGGAATGTGAGTAGACTGCTAAAGTGGTCAACAAGGAAAGCCGTGAATGGGAGCATTCCTGCACTCTGACGCACGTGTCATGGAATAAATCCAACTGGTCAAGGCCTGAAGCCAACTGTTCAGTCAACAACAGTCATATAACTTTAAAAGGGGTTTGAAAACCCAGTGAAAAAAATGGTATGAGATGCCTTTAATAGCCTGAATACCATCCAAATATCAAGTTTCTTCTACTATTAAAGTGGTTGTATGTCTCTATTACAATTTTCATCAGGTGCATGACAATCTCTATGAAAAAAATGGGGCGAAAGGAAAGCTGATTCAGGATCAGAATGGTGACGACCCTTTAAAGGTCACCGCAACTCAACCCTCCACCTCTCATAATAAGGATCCACTTCCATCGTAACACCATGATGATCCCACAATCTCGCCTGTCTGGAGTCCACTGATGAAAATGAACTCAATGACAAGCTCGATGACAAGCTCAATGCCCTCAGGAACACACACTCACACAAATCCCGACAACAGCTATTAACCTCCAACCTTGTAACTCATCAGCCTTTTTGTTTCAAAGTTCAAAACAATAGTTAACAGATCCCAGGCCTAAACATGAGGTTTATTTTCCTTTCCAAAAAAACACAATCTCAAAATCAAATTCAAATATGAAAAAACAATGATGATAAAATATATTGTATTATAAGGTAGGAAATGTACATTTGTGTTCAAAAGCATACATACACCTTGCAGAATCAGCTAACTGTTTTACCAAAATAAGAGGGATCATACAAAATTCATGCTATTTTTTATTTAATTCTGACCTGAATAAGATCATTCACATAAAAGACGTTTACATATAGTCCACAAAAAGAAATATTAGCTGAATTTATTAAAAAAAAGTTTAAAAAGTTTACACACACTTGATTCTTAATACTGTGTTATTACCTAAATGAGCAAATACCCAGCATTTTTTGTGTATTTGAAACTTTTCCAACAATGACTGTATGAGATCTATGAGATCTATCTTTTCACACTAAGAACAACTGAGGGACTCATATGCAACTATTACAGAAGGTTCAAACGCTCACTGATGCTCCAGAAGGAAAAACGATGCATTAAGAGTCAGGGGGTGAAAACTTTCTGAATTTAAAGATCAGGGTAAATGTAACTTATTTTGTCTTATGGGAAACATGTAAGTATCTTCTGTAGCTTCTGAAGGGCAGTACTAAATGAAATATATATATATTTACGCAAAATAAAATAAAATTTAGACATCCTCATTCTGTTCGAAAGTTTACACCCCTCAGCAATTAATGCATTGTTTTTCCTTCTGAAGCATCAGTGAGCGTTTGAACTTTCTGTAATAGTTGCATATGAGTCCCTCATTGTTGGAAAGGGTTTAAATACACAAAAATGCTAAAAAAACAAAGAATTTGTGGGACCTAAAGGATTTTTCTGAAGAACAGCGGGCAGTTTAACTGTTCAGGATTAACAAGAATTAAGTGACTGTAAACTTTTGAACAGGGTCAGTTTTATAATTTTAACTTTTATTTTTTTCGTGTGGACTATATGTAATCGTATTTTATGTGAAATATCTTATTTATGTCAGTACTAAATAAAAAAATAACATGCATTTTGTATTATCCCTCTTCTTCTGGTACAATAATTTATATTTTGCAGATTCTGCAAGGTGTATGTAAACTTTTGACCTCAACTATATGTCCTGTTTGGGGTCAGTGAAACCCAAACATAAGCAAATAAGCAAAACAGCATATATGTGAACAAATTCTAAAGGATCGTGTGACTGGAGTAATGATGCTGAAAATTCAGCTTTGCATCATTTTAAACTAATTTAAAATAGAAAACAGTCCTTTTAAATTGTAATAACATTTCACAATATTACTGCTTTTTTAAACTACATTTTTAATCACATAAATGAAGTCTTGGCGAAGAGATAGGTTAAAAATAGGGGAGAAAAAAGGTTTAAAAAAACCCCACTACTATTATTTTTATTACACATACATGATTGGGGTTCATGTGACTTCAAACATAAAAACAGTCAGTCTCAACAAACCATTAGGTTTTAAGTGAATTAATGCAATGTTTTTTCATCATCAAAGGATTGTTTATAAAAATCGCAGTAGGTCGCCACTAGCTGTGACACTTGAAAATGAAGAGACCTGACACTTCAAAGCATCACTGCATTACAGCTGCGTCCCGTTGCGTTTGCTTATTATCACTTAAGGTAAATATCTCAAAGTGTCTTCAAAAACAACTCACGTCCATAGACAAAACAACACACGGGAAAAGCAAAAGAAATCAAAGATCAATGAGGAAAGCAAAAGATCAGTGGGGTCAAACAGAAGTGATTTACATAGTTACCATTCCACAGTGAAAAACTGTTGAACATCAAAATAAAGATTTTGGTAGAAGACGAGAGATAGATTTCGGTACTTCGCCACAACCTTACCATATGGACAAGGCTCCAGATGGAGCAAAACTTCATGAAATAAAAAGGCATATTCTAGAGATTTACAATAATAGGCTGGGGCGTTTTTATGTTTAAGTGCAACAGAAAAAACGTGTGCCATCTGGCGCTTTTAGGAACTCCAAGCGTGTTATTGTAGTCCTGGATTAACTCAACAGGGGGTCTGCTATTGTCTGCGTTCCCCATCAGACTATATTGAACTTGGAGTCTTTAAGTGATGGGTTAAGGGGGAGCTACAGCCACAATACAGCAAACACGACATACACATGAGGAAAAGAGGTGTTGAATCTCAACAGACGGCTTTAGGGTCAAATTTTCAAAAGTATTTACAAGTATAAACGGTGCTCCAATCCAATAATACACTAGCTAACTTACACACTATATTATATTAGATAGTATTAATGACACTTCAAGCTTCAAACAAAACAAAAAAATCGAAGACATTATGGACTCTCAAAAAGAGAAACCCACAGCATGTTGACTGTCATCCCTCAGGGACGAGTGTTTCTTTCTGAAGAGACTTCAGTGAAATTCTCTAAAGCTTTACTATGATTTAATTCAGGAGTACTGACTCAACTAGAGTTTTAAAACAAATTCCTCATGAACAAATACTGTTTTAAAGTTAGGCAGCATGGAAATAAGGTTACTAAAAGGTCACTTAGGAACATTAGAAGAGCTTAATGTATTCAAGCAGAATTAAGTGCTCGTTTAACTACAATATGGTGAGGTATTTGCAATTCAGCTACAACAAACAACAAAACACTCGAGAACTATTTGCTTCAAAACACGAAGAGCACGAATTTAATACCGTATTGAATAATACTAACACTATGGGTTACAAAACACTCTTAAAAACGAGACGCTGTGTAATGAGATGCCCAGGTAACAGAATAAACCCACCTAGCTTTTGGCCATGAAACATGACACATGACGTATTACACACGCACCAAACTTAATAAATGCTGCATTTCAGCAACTGAAATATGAGGGTCTAAAAACTGAACGGGATCAAAGAAGCAGAAATACAAGCTGTTTCTTTTGACTGGAGTTCTTAGAAGATGCTGTGAACTTTGATACAGCTAGAGATGCCGCTGATATCATGTGTCTTCTTTCATGAAATATGGACATACTGATCTCATCAAGAAACACGCGACTTGTGAGACTCTGACTTTCACTAGCACAGAACTAAATAATTGGACTGAAGTGCAAATAAAGTGCTAATGGACTTCAACAGGAACAATGCTATTGGGGTTTTTTTTAAATGCCATTTTTTCCTTTAGCACATGATTCCAAACATTGCACTTTAAGTCAATCTATGCAATGTTTACATACATTATTTCTAATATTCTACCTGATTTGACCTAAAAAAATGGTTAATATATCCTAGTGCTGGGGCGATACGCCGGTTCAAATGGTAAATTGGTTTGAATTATGCACACGGTATGAATTTGTAAAAAAAAAAAAACAGCTAAGCAATCATCGTGAATAGAGTGCTTTCATGTTACGTCTGGAAGCCGGGCATTGTGGTGGCACTGAATGTAAACAATGCCACTGAACTGAACGGAACTCGTGTATGGGCTTGGTGAAAAAACTAAGAAACGAAAGTAATTCACTATTTTGGAATAATAAATAGAAGGAAGAACTGATGGGTCGTCAGTCCCGTCAGTCAGAAGGCAGATTGTACAAATATTTACCACCCATTACATACAATACGGACTGCCCTATGGCCCATGCAACTTGCATATTTACTGCACTGCATTCATGTTCCAGAATGTCATTTGTGTGGAAATATTGTTATTATTATATTTAGTCTGTAAAAGGCTGTTAACAGGGGCTAGACACACTTTAGACGAACATAAAGAGGAGAAAATACTGTAGCAGCTAGATCCATATTTCAGTTCACAATGCACAAAATATTGGAAGAAACTCCTAAATAATAAATTGGGGGTAGGAGTTTATTTGAATGTATCTCTGAGGGGAACTGTCTGTTTTCAGAAAAGTTTACATGGCGTTTTCTTTTCATCTAGCATCTTTGTAATGCGTAACGCAGCTTTGTGTACAGCAGTAAAAAATCAAGAAAACACTATCACTGCTTGGCGATGAGGCCTGTGTTAACTTTAGATTGTCAAAATATAACGCTCTTTCCTGCTTACTAAGTCCTTCTCTGTATGATTTAGCAGCTTCCACGCATTTTCCGTGGTTTAGACAGGATAAATTAGTAGAGCAACGTCTTCAGTGGTACATTAAAGTTGTTATGATTCTTTAGGGTCTTAATGAAAAGTCTATAATATACTTTGGTTAAAAATTCTCAATGGTAGTGTAAAACAACACCCTTTTTACCTTGCCAAAATCAGCTCTGCAAAAATCATCCCATTCTGGTCGAGGCTGCTTTAAATGCAAATGAGCTCTACTTGCCCTGCCCCTCTCTTCTCTCTGTGGAGTGACGAGCCTGTTTACTTTAGCCGCATTTAGCAACGTTTAGCTGCTAAATTATTACATTATTACATCCAGCAATAAAGCACCTCAATCGCTCAATTCTTGTCTAACTTACATCCCTGCTCCAGCATCAAAACAATGGAGGTGGGACTGTTGCAGCTGATCTTAGGTAAGACGCTCATGTCAATTAACTATCCTGGGCATCTGAGAGTGGCTCAATTTGAAAAAGGGGATATTATTTTTACAGCTTAATTAAAAACCACTGCATGGATTTTTTATCATTATAGGGTAGATTTGTACATACACTGCCAACACATATTAATGTTTAAACAACATGTAAAAGTGAACTTGGCATCCGATGACCCCTTTAACTGTGCAGTCAATGCTGTTGTTTACATATGAGTATGGCTGCAAAGAGCCACGCATCCGGGTAACTGACCAAAACGTGACATCAGTGCAAACTCTCTATTGAGAGGAAATCACTGTTAACTGCATACACTTCTGACTAATGATCAGAGAACTGTCAATAACACAAAACTAATTCTTTAACTGGGCAAATAAACTAACTGTAAACAACGGTCAACAGAAGCTAGAGACGCTGAAGACGAACGCAAAGAGAAAATACTATAGCAGGCAGAGCAAACTCATTGTTCACTATGTGCGAAATATTGGCAAAAAAATCCTAAATACTGAATTTGGGGTTTAAATGAATGTATCTCTGAGGGGAACTGACTGTTATAAGCAAAGTTTAGATAGTATTTTCTTTTAATCTTACCTCGCAATGCATATTTAAAAGCACAACGCTGCTTTGTTTACAGCTGAAAAGCTACATTGGCTGTTCCTTAAGTGTCACCTGCTAGCAGAGAGTGAATTTGCGCCTCATTCAGCCCCTCTGCTGTTTCTGTTTAATCCAGGTATGTATTATGTAGCACAGTTTCACAAAGCTAAATCAGACCATTTTGTTTTTGCTTTAAATTGTGAAATTACACCATCAATTTTACATCAAAAACTGCATATGCTACTAGCATGTTTGTTTGGATCATGCTTAAAATGCAGTGGTTCTGCAACTGTTTCATGCACAGTCAGGGTAAAAAAAAAAAAAAAAGTGATACCATCAAACTGTCAGAATCCTTAAATAAAAGTGTGCTACAGATGGTCAAACCGCCCAGCGCTGGGCTATATGCTAATGCTAATAATATTTAAAACCAAATTACAAAGGACTTTTACACACTCATTCATGAAGCACAAGCAGAACAAATTGGTGTAAATTGTTCGTAAAACTATTCTTACAGAATGTGCTGTCACATTCAGTTCAATTATGTATTTAAGAATGGATTCATGAAAGATTTACACAGAAAAAAATGTCTCATTTGTGTTTCATGAATAAGGCCCATTAATTTTCCTTCACTGACTTTCCAACCACGACAGGCTCCATTCTTATTGTGTTCAGTACAAATGACTTACCTTGTTGTAGTAATGTAGATGTACTGTGTGCCATTGTCCATCACTAACCCCACCAGCTACAAAAGGAGTCACTGTGGTTTTAGATTCACCTATAGAAAAAAAAACAGGAAGGAGGAAACCAGTTTTGCTGAAATTCAGTAAAGAGTAATTCTGGTTGATAATTTGATGAAAAAAATTACATGTATAATATATAGTTGCACAACAACAAAGTAATACACAATTATATATGTATATAAATACAGCTTAACACAATATGCAATACAATACAATTCCCACATAGCAAAAATTCCAAACTAACTGAATGGCTCTAAGGCGCCTGGAGGATTTTAATTTGTGTGGCATTTTTCCAGTCTAGTGGACAAAATAAGTAAATCATTATCGAGGAGATAATAGTGTGTCAGGACCTCCCACGGCAGTGCAAACAATGTCAAATATCTTAGTTGTTTATATCTTTCCCCCGACTCAATTATGTTGAGTGATGGCTAGTAAGCTGGGACAGACCTTCGACCTATGAAGGTTCATAATTTACCAGAATCGCTGTGCTGTTTGATGTTTTACATTCCAGGACAGTGGAGGAAATGCCTTTCACTGTCTTCATTCTCAGCTCATGTGGACGGGTGACCCTCAGTGTTGTAGTAAGACGTAACAAGCATCTGCTTATACTAAGACGCTCCAGGGATGAATTCCACTGTCGTATTTCCTTTGGAAACAATTCTGACCCGTTAAAGAGACGGGACATGGTATTTCACACACACTGGCTGGACAGTAACTCCTGTTGATGTATGAGGTTTTACAAAACAAAGGAACAGGTAGACAGAGGAAGTGTGTTTTAATGCTCTTTGGCCACCTGCTTCCTTTGGCACAGATCTGGATACATTCATACGCACTAATGTTCGAGATATGACACTCAAAAAGGGAGCTTTGTTCAGATTCAAATCAGACTAAAACCTATGTAGTTGTTTGAAGTTTGAGCAGACAGGAAATGAAATGAAACAAAACAAAATAGTTTTTTATAAATTTGATTTAATAGAAAAATATGTAGTTTATTATTAAACAAAGTGACTGCAATATCTGTAATATTATCATAAATAAATAAATAAATATGGATACATCCATATGCACTAATGTTTAAGATATGACACTCAAAATATTCGCTTTGTTCATGTTCAAAATGGACTAAAACCCATTAAATTGTTTGACTAGTTTGACCAGACCCGAAAACAAAACGAAACGAAATAAAACAAAACAGATTTTTACAAATTTGATCCAATACAAAAATATGTAGTTTTTTATTTTTATTTTTTAAAATGTTGACTGTAATATCATCAATAAATAAATAAATAAATAAATAAATATGGATACATCCATAGGCACTAATGTTTGACATATGGCGCTCAAAAAAGTAGCTTAAACCCATTTAGTTGTTTGTAGTTTGAGCTGACATGAAACAAAAAACAAAACAAAAACAAAAACAAAAAAAAACAAAATGAAAATTATTTTTTATACAAATTTGATGCTATACAAAAATATGTAGTTTATTAATTCAAAAATCAAAATGTGACAAAAAATAAATAAATGAAATAATAAATAAATAAAATAAAATAAAATAATTTTAGTAAACAAAAGCATTGGGTACTGTTCTTAAAATTTAAATTATTACTTAAAATATTATATATTTAAATTTTATATTAAAACTAAAATAAATTGTCTTACTTACCAGCAGAGAAGGTCAGCTGGATTTGCTCTTCAACAATTTCAATCGCAATGAAATCATGCCTTTCATTAAACCTGCCATTATACAGGAGGAGGGCGTTTCTCTCCCTGGTAGCAAGCCTATGAATTAAAAAAAATAATTATAATTAAAACCTTAATGATGACCATAATTAGCTTGCTCAGTTCAAACATTAATACATAATAATTAGCTTGTTCAATTCAAAGTGTAAATTAGGATCCACAGGCCATTTAAGAAAAAAAAGTTTCATGAATTAATTTTAATCTTGTCGTACACCACATTTATCATATTGTAATCAGACATTCCATTTGAATGAATATTCATTTCTCATCCACAGATCAAGAGCAGGAAAAAGGCCTAGGAAGATCATTGACAACAAAAACATGCAGACTTGACAGAAGAATAAAAAAAGATAGGGAGTGGAGGAAAAGGAAGTGATAAAACCTGCCAAAAGACACAGCTAGAGGTAATGACGCTGTAATGGACGGGGGAAACTGATACTCTGATGTTTGCCAACCTCTGGTATCTCAGTTGGCCCTGTGGTGCGGGCACCTGGGATTTTTGCAGGGAGAGGTGTCAGATAGCATATGGCAAAGGGGCAAACTCACAGGAAGTACGAACAAAGATGCCTCACCACATGCGGCATCCTGTTTTCATGTTTGCCATGAAAAGAACTTGTGTGGTTGGTATGTGACAGTGTTAATTTGCTAGATCGGTTACATGGTAATTAACAAAAGGCATTATGGGAAAGTGAGGAGATGCTGAGAAGGTTAAATCATTTTTCTGCAAGACATTTTCCCAGGACCGCTGCATAACATTTGCACGAGAATCAGATGTTCCATTTTAAGCTTGTGTGATTTTGGAGTTTTCATAAAGTGTTTGCAACATACTTTGGTTAAATTCCTCAATGATCATGTAAAACAACACCCTTTTTACCTTGTTAAAGACAGCTCTGTTCACTGTCTCTTTAAATGATAATGAGCTACTGCTCACTTCACCCCTCTCTCTTACATTTTTTGTGTTTTCGGCAATTCCTCAATAAAATTGCCCTTTTTACCTCGTCAAAAACAACTCTGTTCACGGCAAGCCATTTCAGTGCATGTTTCTTTAAATGGTAATGAGCTACTGCTAATCCCGCCCCCTCTTCCGTTTTTTTTTGTGTATCCGGTGGCACGTTACCATCAAAAACAGTGCCTCTGATGTCGGGAGAAAAGGAAGACTTGTATGTTCAATTTTACGTCCAAATACGAAACACCTGTATTGTTTTCGAGACACTGTTGTCACTACAGCCGCTTGAGTGAGGAAAAAATGGTGGACAGCGTACAACTGGCTGAGGGCGTAAATATGCTAATATGGAACAGTCCGTCAGCGGTTGTGGGCGAGGCTTAAACAATATGACATCGGACTGCTCAGAAAATCAAAACGGATTGTTCAGTTTTTTTTTTGTGGAAAAAAGGAGTCAATGGATTTTTATCATTGTAGGGTGGTTGTGTCCACACAATGCTTTGTGTCCGATGTCCCCTTTAACTAAATATGACATAAAATATAATAAAATAAAATAGATATGCAAAATACAAAAAAAAAAAACAAAACAAAAAAAATTGAACTGAAACTATCAAGACTAGATAACAAAATTTGAACTGAAATGTAAAATATATATATTTGTAAATTTATAAATAGTATTGAAATAGAAATTTACTGTTTTTATTAATGCAAATGATTCTTTTATTTATTATAAGATATTTTAGTTTAAAAGTATTTAAATAAAATGTAATTATATTAATAACATTTATTCTTTTATTTATCAAGCCTAATATCTTTTTTATTTTAATATTTTTTAATTAATTATTTTGTTTTTTATTAATAAAATACATTTATTTATTATTATTTTTTACATTTTTTAAAAGTGTTAAAATAAAAATATGATCACTTACTTCTGACTATTAGATCTTTTATTATTATTATTATTATTATTATTATTATTGTGGTTGCTGTTAGTATTTATTATATATTATTTATTATACATATAATATTTTATTAAATATATTAAAATAGAGATGGTATTATATAATACAATTTTGTATTTTAGTATGTATTATAATATATTGGTAACACTTTACAATAAGGTGTCATTTGTTAACATTAGTTAATGTATTAACTAACATGATCAACGAACAATGAACAGTACATTTATTACAGCACTTATTAATCTTTCTTAATGTTAGTTAATAAAAATACAGTTGTTCATTGTTTGTTCTTGTTAGTTTGCAGTGCATTAACTAATGTTAACAAACATGATTTTAATAATGCATTAGTAAATGCTGAAATTAACATTAACTAAGATTTATAAATGCTGTAGATGTATTGTTAATTCTTAGTTCATGTTAACTAATGAACCTTATTGTAAAGTGTCACCAATATGTGACCCTGGACTACAAAAAACTACACTGTAACAATTTTTCTTTAATGGCAAAAATCATTAGGATATTAAGTAAAGATCATGATACATGAAGATGATTTTAAAATTTCCTACAGTAAACATATCAAAACTTAATTTTTGATTAGTAATATGCATTGCTAAGAACTTAATTTGGACAACTTTAAAGGTGATTTTGCACCCTCATATTCCAGATTTTCAAATAGTTTCATCTCAGCCAAATATTGTCCTATCCTAACCATACATCAATGAAAAGCTTATTTATTCAGCTTTCAGCTTCCAAAAGTGGATCCTTATGACTGGTTTTGTGGTCCAGGGTCACATGTAATTCTTAATATTAAGTATAATATTTAATACTTAAAAAAAAGTTTTGAAAATGCAACTCTTGGAAATAACTCTGGGAAAGGGACATTATTGACACGTGAGGTAAATGCACGGATGGGCGGATGGGTGGGTAGATAAATTGATGGATTAGGTAACTCTAGATGGTTTACTTACGTAAAGGAGAGGGTGAAGTGGAATCTTTGCCTCAGGCCTCTGAAGGTGATGAAGGACTGGCCAGGGAAGCTGCGTGTGGTCATCTCACAATAGGGCTTCTCGTACTCTCCGTCAGGACACTGGCACAGGAAACCTCCCACCAGCAGGTCCACACACCTGCCTCCGTTCTTACAAACACCAGGAACACACCGGCCAGAACGTGCGTTCACCTCACAGCGCTCTCCTGATAAGAAAAATGTATAATTTCCATTATAAATTTCCTTTTTGTGCAATGGAAGGTTTTCAAGGAACCATCAATGTCAGAACCTTTATTTTCAAGAGTATAAAAATTCTCATTCCAGCCATGCAAAATGAGGTAATAAACCCACATTTCATGCATCCACTGACACTAAGTGCAGTTCAGCCATGGAACTCAATATCAGATGATAATTGGAAACTTGTTCTCTTAACCCAACCTTCTAACCCAATCACTTGAGTAAGCTTAGTTTTAGTCCCAGCAGGACAATAGCTTCCAGTTCTGTCT
Source organism: Labeo rohita (assembly GCF_022985175.1). Lineage (NCBI taxonomy): Eukaryota > Metazoa > Chordata > Actinopteri > Cypriniformes > Cyprinidae > Labeo > Labeo rohita. The sequence continues at coordinate 13,378,831 of NC_066893.1, forward strand.
AAACGAGAAGGCTTCAGAGAGACCATTGAGCAGCGTGTCCTCTTTTGCTTAGTGATTCTAGGCGGGTTGCTGTGCTCATTGACCCAGACTAACCTTTGTTCATATTCTAAAGAAACAGGACCAGAGCCAAGCAATGGAAGAACAATGAAAGAGCCTTGGTGGTCTGTAAGACACCTGTTATGCTCTGCTAGTCTCTCGTAATGTGACATGAGATGTGGGGTGAACCGATGACGACTCGCTATTGGAAAATGCCGCTAGCAAAAGTGACATCATTCGCATTGTTACAGATAGATGTTTGCCAGGGGGCTCCTTTGATATTTACCACAATATACAATTCCGAGACTGAGTTTAGGGGATTTGATCAAATTAAGATAAATTTATGAAAAACACAGCTGAAAGTAAGACTGTTTTGCATTATACTGCGATAAAGGTCAACTGAACCTGATAATCTTGTTTCCTGGGTGTTTTTTTTTTTTTTAGCCTAGTTTTTACATATGTGTGTGCATATGTGTGTGCATATGTGGGTTTTTGGCACACCTTTTGAAAGCAGGTGAAACAAACATTTAAAATATTAATAACAATTAATAATTAATAATAGTAATAAGTAATAATAGTACACATGATTGCATTTCAGTTTGGAATGTAAAGTAGAATTTAAAAGAACTGACTTTTTTAATACCAGAATATAATTTTTAACAAAACAAGAAAAGTTTGTCAAGATGGATAGATAGATAGATAGATAGATAGACAGATTAAAATATATTGTTAATTTTCAAAAAAGGAAAGTGCATGATTGTGTCATCTGCAGATTCATATACATATAAAACATTCATTGACACATTGTGTTTATGTTCTATATTTTTACATTTTATGGGATTCATGTGAGTTTACTTTTTTCAAGTAACTTGTAAAGTAACATTACTTTTAAATTTACAATGAAATATCCCAGTTACTTTTTCAAATAAGTAACGCAAGTTACTTTGTTTTCCTATTCATTCAATGACAGCTCTCCTACCCCTGTTTTGAGAGAAATTGAGAGCAGAGGCACTTCCTTCAGCCTGAGGTTTATTAATTTCACTTTTTGTGTGAAAGGGCCTTTACAGTTACCAAACAGCCCAGCCCATGCTACAAAAGGTAATATAAATATAACGTTATGCATCATAAGAAATAACTAAGTAATGCAATTAGTTACTTTTTTATGGACTAATGCAATTTTGTAATGCATTACTTTTAAAAGTAACTTTCCCTGACATCGTAGAAAAAATCAACTTCCTAAAATACAGCTGCAAGCAGCAATTAAGCGGCCAAGTACTACAGAAGCAAGCATCAGACCAACTGCAGCAATGAGTAATTGAAGCCATTTTCACTGATTTTAGTGAAAATGGCTGAAAAATCATAAAAACCACTAGTAATATAATATAATGGCTTATCAATTTTGACCAATAGGTGGCGCTGTTATCAAATCGATGTCGTTATCTGTGTGAGGTGACAATGGCACACTCAAAGTTTGGTATCAATATGTCAAAGCTTTGCAGAGATACAGCCTCAGACGTAGTCGTAGGCATACCTCAAATTTGTTGCAGCACTACACAAAAACGGTTTTGTTTATTAACATCAAATCCATAACTTTTTGTCAGCACAGTCTGAAGATGATCTGACTTGATTTTGGTAAAAAACGGACCAACGGTCAAGGGGGAGTTCGAAAAAGTAGGTTTTCAACATAAATCAAAATTGTGGACAAGTTCTGCCTATTACAGCATAATTGGTATCAAAGTTTTCTGCATGACCCAAGGAATCTATAAAGATCAGTCTCATTATAACTGGCTAATTTAAACAAAAGTTATTAGCATTTTTAAAAATTTTGCCAATGTGTATAGCATTTTACAACAAAATTCATAATGGCCGACACCCAAAATGACTGACATGGGAAAATTGGGAATGGTTCAACTCAGCATGCTCCACCGAATCTAAAGAGACCAACTGTGCAGGTAGCCTCAGGTCATGATTGTTATAAGAAATACCAAGTTTGGTCTCAATATGCCAAATCGTTGAAGGGATTTAGCCTCACATCCATTTTTGCATGCTCTTCTTCAAATTCGTTTGCGCATTATTCGAGAACGTTTGATTAATCAACTTGAATTCCATACATTTTTGCCATCATGGTCTAAAGATGATCTAAGGCCAATTTTGACAAAAATCAGACAAATCGAAAAGTAGGTTTTACAGAGTATTAAAAATAGCGAAAAAAAACTGACCTTTTTAAATTTTGTCTGTTTGACTCGACATGAGCCAAGGATGAGCCAAAGAATTTTCTTTCTAGACCTTCTTTCTAGACCAAAAGTTATTAGCATAAACACTGAAATTTTGGACAAGTGGTGGCGCTAGAGAGTTTGAGTTAGAGACTCCAAATGTGCTATAGTTACAGTTTTTCTCAGTCGCTTTGGTGCATTTCTCACAACACTATTTACATTTGCACAACATTTACTTCAACCTCCACAACATTTAGTCATTTGTGCACATCATAGTAGCAGTTTCTCATTCCTTCCAACAAATTGCAAATGCTTTTGGACATGCATCAATTGCTTTCATACAACTCTCTGCTGTTTTATAACATTATCATTTGCTTATGTCATGTCAGTCAAAATTAACTAAACTTGTGAATGCTGAATAGTCATTCCATATAAAACTAATAGTCCTCATTTCATTGCTTGAGTCATTACATACAAAAATGTTGAACTAGTTGTCAAAATCTGTCAAGCAAATTTTATAAAAAATTTTAAATCTTTTTTTTCCTGAAAATGTCTTCTAAATTGAACAATTTCTGCAAATGTGCATGAATGATTTACATACCTATATGTTGTAGGTTCAGTTCCAATATGTACTGCAATATTGTTTACAATTGTGCACAGCTCTACCCAAAGGAGTTTATGTTTGTTGTAAATAAGGGTGTATTTATTCGTTTGCACAGTGCTTTGAATAAATTAGAATTGCAAAGAGCATATGAAGTAAAAATGTGAAACATACATATTCAGTGTCTTGTACTCAGATACCTCACTAAATACAGTAATGTCTAGCTTTACTGTAGTTTTCAAATGGCTGTGCAAATAGTATATAGTGCTGTCTTGAGCATTTTCAGGAAGTGTCACCAAAATCTGACTTTTTTGCATAGGAAAAATTTACAGAGTAAACTGTCATAATGAAAACATGACAAAGCCATTTGACTATCTTGTTCATAAACAATGGTGTCAGGACTTTTCATCTTGATGACACTGACACTTTCATTGACATGAATACTTGCTTTTGAGGAATGAGCTATCCATTTTGAGCAAGTGACACGCTTTTGCAGGTTATCAACTAGGTTTTGCAGTTTGTACTAATTGTTTTGAGAAATGCATTAACTGTTGTGCAAATGTAAATAGTGTTGTGAGAAATGCACCAAAGCGACTGAGAAAAACTGTAATGTTGAGACTGTCCTCTATCAGTGTGCCAAATGTCACAGCTTTCCCGCAAGCAGTTCTATGGGCTGCCATAGACTCAGGATGGGAAGAAAAAGAAGAAGGCCAACGGATACAATAGGTGCCTTCGCACCTTCAGTGCTTGGCCCCTAAATAAACATCATCTAAAAATAAACTTATGAAGACAAATTTTCCTCTGATGTAAAAGTTGTTAGAATTAGACAGTTTGTATGTCTTAGATCATAAACCTGTTTGTAACTATTTGAGTTGCTCTCCACAGCCCATTTTCTTTGTATTTGTCACTTTCCGTGCATTATTTTGGCCCCTGTGTGTATCTAGCTGTGTGTTGGTTTGCTTTCACCTGAGATAGACACAGGACACAGAAACATGCCGATAACAATCTCCCCAAAAATCCATCACCACGCTGACAAACGCAGTAGCCCAGGAACAAACATCTGAGGTTTGCTTGGAGGACTTTACCTTGTTGCGCTTGTAATCCTGTATCTCTGATTCCTGGCCAGCTCGGTGTGCACACCATTGTGTACCTGCCATTACCTTGACAAGATCTGGGCCCAGAGGAACTATGTCGACTGGGACACACAAAAGAGGTTCCAAAGAGGTAATGATCCAAATGTCGGTCAGATAATCCCTCATTTCGGAGGAATTACAGGGATACATTACGCTGTAATGAGAGAAACCCATGAGAGGAACTACAGAGGCCACTGTCAACACCTCTAGTTATGACCACATACTACCTAAGGGCTTGAGAGGGCAGAGGTTCACTACTCTTTACTGTAGTCCAGAAACCTGAGCTGGCAAACAGACAGAAGCTGTCAAAGTGAATGATCCAGTGCAGGAACTCTGAACCTCGGGACTGAGGGTCTGGATGCCATTCTTGCTGTCAAACATGGGATAATTCCTTCCCCCAAGAGCGGATCTCCATTCAAGTTCTGACAGAAGCAAAACTAATGACACTCTCACGAGTCTGAGCAACTGAGAAGAGGACAATTTGCAACCAATTTGCAATCAACTATCCATACAAAACACACAGCAAATGTTTGATATGGCACACATCACTTTTAGCTCACTATTGCTTAGATTTGGGTTAAGGATGAATGAATCCTCAAATCACGCTGTGGTTTTAGAAGAGTTGTGATATTAATAAACAATCAGACTGATAAATGCTGATAATGAATTGGGTATACAGAATACAGTTCCTGATTTTGAACTGACTTTCAGTAGCCAACATAATTGCAATTCAGCCAGACAGCCAGACAAACAGACCAACAAACAAAGAGACAGATACATAAATGGACTGACGGACAGACAGACAGATGGACGGACGGACATACATACAGATGAATGGATGGACAGACAGACAGATAGACAAACAGCAAGATGGTTAGACAGATACATTGACAGACAGATGGACAGATGGACAAACGGATTGGCAGAGAGACAGGCAGACAGATAGATAGATGGACAGACAGATAGATATGAAGACAGATGGCTGGACGGACATACAGATGGATGGACAGACAGACGGACGGACCAAAAGACAGAAAGACAGACAGACAGATGGTTAGACAGATACATAGACCAACAGACAGACAAAGAGATAGATTGATATATAGGCAAACAGATGGACGGATGGACAGAGAGACTGACAGATAGATGGAAAAATGGACAGAAAAAAAACAGAAACAGACAGACAGATGGACCGACAGATACATAGATAGACAGACAGACAGATAGACAGATGGATGGCTGGACAGGCAGACAGATGGACACACTGATGGATGGATGGGAGAAAGACAGATAGATGGACAGACAGATACATAAACATTTGGATGGACGGATGGATGGACACATGGACAGACAGACAAATGGATAGATGGATGGACGGACAGATGGATGGATGGACAGACAGACAGATAGATGGATACATGGATGGATGGACAGACTGACAGACAGACAGACAGACAGATAGATGGATAGGCTGACAGATGGACAGATGGATGGATGGATGGACAGATGGACAGACTGACGGATGGATGGACACATGGACAGACAGACAGAGGGATAGATAGATAGATAGATAGATAGATAGATAGATAGATAGATAGATAGATAGATAGATAGATAGAAAACATAAGCAGTCAGATGGATGGACAGATGGACGGATGGATGGACACATGGACAGACACATAGACATACAGACAGACAGATAGATAAATAGATAGATAGACAGACAGACAGATAGATAGATGGACTGATAAACAGATAGACAAACAGATCTGATTACCAGATACTGACCTGTAAAATCTTGAGGGCACTCACAGGTGTATCCCCCCTCCCGACTCCGGCACTTCCCATTATTCTGACACGGGCCTGAGTAACAAAGGTCCACTTCTGTCTCACAATAATCTCCAGTAAAACCATCAGGACATCGACACCGTAACCCATTCACAGGGTGTATGGGCCTGAAAAGAACTGTGTTGGATGCCACAAAGGGAGCCGTACTGTCAAACTTCAGAACAGCTACACACTTCATGTAGTTCTCACAGGGCTCCCGTAAACAGATATTATCATCAAATGGCAGGACACGTTGAGTCGAGATCAGCGTCAACAATGTACGATTCAGGTACAGCTGCTCCTGCAGCTCCTCTGATGGGAAATACCGTCCCGGAGCTCCACCCGGAAGCAGGGCAGAGAAAGTGACATTAAGAATGCTGCCACTAACGTCCGTGTCGTTTTGGACGTTGAAGACGAAGACGCCATCAGGACTGGTGGACAGGACTGCGGCTACACCTTCAGTGAAGAGTGACAGCAGGGGGGAGAGGAAACGCTCTTGAGACATGTTCTCCAGACGAACAGTGATGCTGTTCGTCAACATGTCGTCCGTGATGATGGTCACCCGTAGGGTGCAGAGGGCTGAGACCTGGTGGAGTCCATCTGTGAAGATACAAAGGCACATTGAGGGACTCGGTTAATGTTTAAACTCAAATGAATGGCATGGTGAGCCCTGGAAGGTGCACAAGTTTACATTCTTGTGAGTGAGATGAACTTTAAGAACATGCTGGAACAAGGAGCTAAATTCTGTGATTGTTCACCAACCATTTCAACATTCAAAGTTTTATGTTCATTTTTCACACTGTTTGGACATCAATACAACCAGCTTCCTGTCAAGCAATGCATCAACTGTGAACACAAAAGGAGAAATATGTTTGAAAAGTTTGGTTTGGAGAGGAGGTATTAACTATGTAAGTAAATATATACTATGCAAATATTATTATTTAATAAATGAATAAAATAAATAAATAAATAAATAAATAAAGTTTAATATTACTATTAGTTACTATTTGTTTTAATATTATTATTATTTATGTATTTACTTATTTTTAACCAGAAAAAAAGAATACATCATTACAACTACAACTAACAAACAAACAAACAATTACTATTGTTAACATTATATTTTTTTACAAGAAAAAAATATGAATGTTGCCTATATACTTATATGAATATAACTATGTTTTTTTTTTAATATTTGATACTACAAAAATACTGCAAAAGCACTGTATTATTGCTATTGTTATTAACAATAACATTGTTATAAACAACAAACAAACAAACAATGTTTACTATTACTATTAGGTATTATTGTTTTAATATTATAATTTATTATTATTATTATTATTATTATTTTACCAGGAAAAAATATGAATATATCATTCTGAGAATTATTTGAATATTAGCATTTTTTAATATTTCTGATACCATAGCAGAAAACAAAGTGTATTGTTATTACTAAAAACAAACAAACAAACAAATAAATAATTATTATTGTTGTTAATATTATAATTTTTAACAAGGAAAAATATGAATATATTGTTTATTATTTGAATATAAGTATATATTTTTATTATATTTGATACTATAAAAACAGTGTATGGTTATTGTAGCTATTAATATTAACAATAACAGTGTTATAAACTAACAAACAAATAAATAAATAAAGTTTACTATTACTATTGGTTACTGTTTGTTTTAATATTTTAATGTATTTTTTTATTTAGGAAAAATATGAATATATCATTTGGATACTTATTTAAATACAAGTACATTTTAATATTCCTGATACTATAAAAATATTGCAGAAAACAGTGTACTATTGTTATTATTATTACTAATAAACAAACAAATAAACAAATAAACAATTACTATTGTTGTTAACATCATACTTTTTTTTACAATGGAAAAATATGAATATATTGTTTCTATACTTATAATATAATTTGAATGTAAATATATATTTTTAATATATTTGATACTATAAAAATACTGCAAAAACAGAGTATGATTATTATTGTTTTTTATTATCAACTGTGTTATAAACAAACAAACAAACAAGTCTACTGTTACTATTAGTTACTATATAGGAAAAATATGAATATATCTTTTTGATACTTATTTGAATAGTATATTTGTAATATTCCTGATAAAAAATAAAATAGTAAAAGACTAAAAAAAAGTGTATTATTATTACTAATAAACAAACAAACAAACAAACAATTACTGTTGTTGTTAAAATATTTTTTTTACAAGGAAAAATATTAATATATTATTTTGATACTTATTTATGTAATATATCTGATACTGTAAAAACATTTTTACAAAATTAGACATCATTACCAAATATTATCATTATTATTAGTATTATTATTATTAGCATTACTAATAGTAATGATACTACTACTACTACTTCTGCTAGTACTACTACTAAATAAATAAACAACTATTAATTTAATGTAATTTAATTTAATTTAATTTAATTTAATTTTTTAAAAAACTGAACTACTTCTCCAACTTGGTCAGCAGGAAAAAAAACAAAAAAAAACAATCCACCCTCCTTTCCATTCGTCCCCACTTTATCATCACCAAATGTTTAAAAGCAAAAGCGTCTAAGTATTGTGTTGTACATCTGGCCGCTGTGTCACATTTGCTCTGTCCTTTAGTTTGACAGGTATTGTTCATGGCCCAGTATATTCTCTTGTACCAATTGCAGACTCCTAGTGTAAAGGGCCCCTCTATCATGTGAATGGAGAGAGCTATAATTGCAGGACAATGAGGACATGTTTCCACTCTGTTACACTGTCCTTTCACATACTGTCAGCTAAGCCAGACACCGCAGTTACAGACACAACAAGGAGTTTCTCTCTTCCAAGCGCACACATTTACACATGCACGAAAAACAAGAAGCATACACATTCAATTAAATTTAGTGCAAACAAGATGCATCAGTACTTTCACTGGTGTGCCTCTTATAAAAACGTATTCTCATTATATCTTACAATTGCTATATATATATAAATGCACAAATATTAGTGCCTGCAACAGTTTTATTTTAATTACTCGTTTGAATTATTTAACCATATATCATGCAATTAATTCCAATAATTTTTTAATTGACTGACAGTCTAAAAATAATGACCTAACTTTATGCAATTTTAAAAATGTAATATTCTGACAAACTGACAAACTAATTAGCATTTTCCCACAAGTATAAATTTTCTGCAAGGGAAATGGCTGAATAACAGGCCACATCCTGTTCCATTGTGCTCATAATTCTCAATAATCCCATAAACTACTAAACTATGCTTCTTTTAAATATGCTTAGTAAACTTCGTAAACTTAGTGCCAAATCATGCCAGAAACCTGATCCTTGAGAAGGTGCCAGTAATGCATATGCTGAGTGGTTTCTTGTTTTTTTTTTCTTTCCTTTAATGAGGTCTGCAATAAAATCCCAACTTTGAATACTACAGCCACTCTGAAATGCATTAAGTCTCTCTCTCTCCTTCTCTTTTGATTCTCTTACCAGTAAGTGCTACTAAAGCATAACAAACACTCTGGCATATAATAAAATATTACTTAAACACTTTACAATAAAGTACTGATGAAAACTGATCCAAACACTTGATATCTTCTCTAGAATTTGAGGAAAGCACTACTGCTGTAATCCTAGTTAATTTATCCAGACATATTAACATAGTAATTTTCTATGTCCTTTAAATCAGCATAGACATGAAATATGCAAAACTTTTAACCGACAAGCCTATTTTTTCCTCCATAAAAAGTGTTCAATAAACAGATCATTCTCAAAGCTGTCCCACATAAAATAAATCACCCTACAGGTGTGATTTTGGATTCCCTCCAGGAAAAAGCTTGTACAAAAGAATGATAAGACTCCAAAATCTGTCTATACGATCAAAAAGGAATCACAGTGTTAATACAAATATTATACATAAGTGTGGGTGGTCCAGAGCAGAAACTGTACCAACTGATTCCAGAGTTTGCTGAACAAGAAAACAAAGTGAAACACTGTATGTTTAAATTGAAAAGCGGCCTAGATACCACTGCGCCACAGGAAGCCCAACTTCAGCGAATCCCTCAAAACTGATGACAGAGAGTATGACACTAGCAAAGTAAACTAGGTTGAAATGTTCACAGTTTCACTTGGCAACACACTTCTTTGCAGGACCACTGAGCTGTGACAGTGTTTACAGCGTCTGTAAAGAGCAAGTGTCATGTTCAGTTCTTTCCGAACAATCTGAGAATGAAGGCAAACACACATAGCAGCTTTTCGGGACGGTGTTTTCCGAGGAGAAAGGCCAAACAATCTGTGCAAAGGTGATTGTTTAGTCTAGTTTAAATACACACTCTAAAGACACTTAGAGCACACCCTGCAAATGAACACAGTGGGAAATTTAGAAGTTATCATCAAGTGTTAAAGAGTCCTATAGCTAATGTCAACATGAGTTTCCTGGTCACCAACTACTATGTGGATGGCGTGAAAACAAAAATTTTAAATATATGTTTACTTCTGAATTAAAATTTCCTGATAATTTACTCACCCCCATGTCATCGAAGTATCTCATGTCTTTCTTTCTTCATTTGAAACAAAATTACGGTTTTTGAGGGAAACATTCCAGGATTTTTCTCCATATAGCGGACTTCAGTGGGGATCAACGGGTTCAAGGTCCAAATTGCAGTTTCTACGCAGCTTCAATGGGCTCAACATGATCACAGCTGAGGAATAACGGTCTTATCTAACAAAACGATTGGTCATTTTCTAAAAAAATTAACATTTATATACTTTTTAACCACAAATGCTCATCTTGCACTAGCTCTGTGATGCACATCTACGACTTCACGCATTACATAGTAACATCTGAAAGGTCACACACCAGTACTTCGTCTGTGTACTCCAGTTTAAAAAGGTAGGGTAGGGAGAAAAACTCCATCTCATTTTCTCCTCCAACTTCAAAATCATCCGACATAGCTGTTTTGTGTTTTTTGTAAAGGGTATTTGACTTTCTTTGCATGTTCGCTTTGTAAACACTGGGTTTGTACTTCCGCCTACGTCACATGAGACCTTTCCAACATGGTTACGTAATGCGCGCAAAGTTGAGCTAGTAAAAGATGAGCATTTGTGGTTAAAAAGTATATAAATTAGGAGTTCAAGCACATAGCGCTGAAACCCTATTATAATTGTTAAAATGACCAGGGATCTGCAATCTCCATGTAAAACTGATCATGCAGACCAAACCGTATGTCATAGAAAATTCAAAATTGGAGGGAAGGTAGAACCCACACTGCCAACAATATCACCTAGGCTCACCTTATGTGACCTGATGGGGGTGCTACAGCTGTATAAAATTACTCACTCGAAATCACTCATTACTCCTAAACCATTGCCGGCTCAAGTGTTTTATGTCATTGGAAACCTTTGCTCATGCCGGACAAAACGCTTGCCTCAGATTCGATCGTGGATGATTTTCAGGTTTTTTTTAATTTAAAAAAAAACTACTTTTGAGAACTAGTGCTAGGTTTACTCCCCAGTTGGAACTAAACCAGTGCAGAAAGATTCTCTGGACAGTGAATATCATTAATTATCAAAAAAAAAGCTGATCGCAATGGAACAGCAAAATATTTGAAAGGGGCAGGGCTACTTTTAGTAAAATGCCTATAACTTATGAACGGAATGAGATATCTTTGCCAAACTCAGAACAGGTATGTAAGAGCTCAATCTGAGGTCACAGGAAAAAATCACAAAGCTTGGCTAATTGGTGGAGCTATAAGTAGGAAAAATGGCTATAACTACACAACCATTTGTCCTATCAACATGAAATGTTGATGAAATTTGAGCACCTATTAGACAAGGTTAACGGAGGCCAATCGGAACGTAACTCAGTGGGCCTGTTTGACTCACAGCCCCAAAGGTCTATGAGCAATTTGAAAGAAATCAGCCACTGGGTGCGATATCATATTTTTCAAAGGCGTGAACGACTGTATATTGCACACACACACACACGATACTCGTATCATATGATGATGTTCTCCTCATTAACCCCGGTAAATTATTATTATTTTTTTTTTTTTTAGAAAATGGTGACTGTTTTGGTAGATAAATCTCTTATTCCTTGGCTGGGATCATGTAGAGCTCTTTGAAGCATTGAAACTGCATTTTGGACCTTCAACACACTGATCCCCACTATATGCACTATATGGAGAAAAATCCTGGAATGTTTTCCTTAAAAACTTTAATTTATTTTCGACTGAAAAAAGAAAGACATGTACATCTTTGATGAAATTTTAATTTTAATTCTGGAGCGAACGTATCCTTTAATGAACTCTTATGGCAACTCATAATTTGTACAACACGATGAGATTGCATGGTGTCATACAAAAAGTACAACTTATGACTTTTACTAACTGATAAAAACTCAGATTGAAATATACAGACCACTGGTCTACTTTTTATTTGTTGATTTTATGGAAAACCCCAACGTGAACATTCTGCTAAATCTTTTCTTTTGTGTTACATGAAAGAAAGAAAGACATACGGGTCTGGATCTGCATCAGGGTGCATAAATAATGACAGAATTGTCCCTTCTGGATGATCTAATGCTTTAAATATGAAGTGTCATGGGGTGAGAATACAAACACATCAGACTTATTTGTCTCTTTTCAGTCATCTATCCTTAAACACTCCTCAAGAAGCATGTGGGAACATAGACTTGGACAGCTGATTGGCAGTTGGCTGGTGCAACAGTAGCAGGGACGGACAAAAACCTCCTGCCAAAGCATCAGTTAGCCAACGCCAAGACACATGTCCTCCTTCACCAGCAGTGGCCACAGCAACATCTCGGCTGATGGCTGACCTAAATATGTGCGAAGCTGGGCCAACTGGTGCCCCTCGCACAATAAGCACAGCTGAGAGAGACGGGTTACTGAGTGCACAAGGCACTGAGGGCAGGGATGCGGCCCTCTGAAAATTTTTTGAGAGGACTTTGTATATCAAACCCCATTCCATCACATAAGATACTAAACCATAAAATCTAAAGTCAAAATGATGACATACTAAGTAAGAATTATAATATAAAAAGTTGAAATTCCGATATAAAAAGTTAAAAACGATGTTAAAATTACATCAAAAGTCAAAGTAATAACAGTCAATGCTGTAAATCATAATTATGAGATAAAATAAATCTATTTTAATATATTTTGTCATAATTATTAAATAAGAAGTCTAAATTGTGATATTTAGTCATTATGAGATAAAAATGACATACCAAGTCAGAATGAAAAGATTAGAATATAAAGTCAGAACAAAAGCTGAAGTTATGATATATAAAAAGTCCAGACTGAAAAAAAGTCATAATTATGATAAAAAAAAAATAAATAAAAAAATAGTCATAATTCTGAGATTAAAAAGTCAAGATTATGGCATACCAAGTCAAAATTCTGTTAAATAAAGTTGAAATTATGATACAAAAGCAATAATAGGATGAAGTCATAATTATAAGTCAAAAGTCAAAATTATAACAAAACATTAAACTGTAAATCATAATTATGAGATAAAATGTATGAATTTATGACATAAGTCATAAAGATTACAATATCTTATAAAAAAAAAAGTTGAAAAAATATGCCATAACTATGAGATAAACATTAAAATATTTGGTCAAGATTATTAAATAAAATATCTAAATTGTGATATTTAGTCATTATGAGGTAAAAATATTGACATAAAAAGTTACCACAAATAAGAATTATAAAAAATTAAATTATGATATATAAAAGGTCCAAACTGAAAACAGTCAAAATTATGATAAAAAAAGATGAAATTAGATATTTAGTCATAATAATTATGAGATTAAAAAATCAAGATTATGACATACCAAGTCAGAATTCTAATATAAAAGTTGAAATTATGATATAAAATGTTTAAGTTGGGACGAAGTCATAGTTATAATTATGTCAAATATCAGAATTATTATTTTTTTCAATAAAATCAACAAAAGTTAAAAGTATGACAAAACATTAAACTGCAAATCATATTTATGACATAAATCATAAGCATGAGATATTTATTATAACATACAAGTTGAAATTATGATATATAAAGTTTGAAAAAAAGTCAAAATTATAATGAGAAAGGCTAAAATCAGATATTTAATTAATTGTAAATCATAATCATGAGATATAATTTATGACATAAGTCATAAGCATTAGATAAAAAGACAGTTTTTTATATAAAATGTTGAAAATGTCATTGTTATGGGATAAAAAAGTTTAAATTAAAATATTTAGACTAATTTAGACTTTATTATATAAGTTTATAAAAGTTGAAATAATGATATATAAAAAGTCCAAATTGAGAAAGAGACAAAATAATGACATATTTAATGACATATTTATTCATAATAATAATGAGATTAAAAAGTCAAGATTATGACGTCAAAAATGTTATATAAAATTTTAAATTATGATATTAAAATGTCTAAATTAGGATTAAGCCATAATAGTCAAAATGATAACAATAAATCACAATTATGAGATAAAAGTCAAAATGATGACATATCAAATTAGAATTAAAGTTGAAAATATGATCGAATATGAGTTTAAAGTATAAGATAAAATCATACTTGTGAGATAAAAGGCCAAAATGACAAAATATTTTAGTCATAATTTTTAGAAGTCTAAAAAGTCAAAATTACGACATCATAAGTCAAAATTCTAAGACAACATTCTAAGATTCAGCAACATTCAAAAGTTATATTTCTGAGGCAAAAATATCTAAAAACTTTCTATAACTGACATTGTACAAATATATTGCGGAAGCTTATTATAAACACAATATTAGTTTATTTCTTAAAAATGCCACATTATTATTCTATGTTGTTCAAATAGTTTCAGTTGTTCGTTTGTTTATTTGTTTCTTGCTTGTTTCACACAGCTATCATCCATTCAAGCCCTACATTCCTTCTTAAGGCCTATTAAAAGCTTTCGTGCTGGCATGGCTTGTGTGGAATGTGGTAAGTTGCACTCTGAGAAGTTAATGAGCAAAGCTTCTTTCCACAGAGTGCATGGACTAAGTGCCTGATAATGGAGACCACACCTCGGCCGGCCTCCCTCATGAATCTGTTGTGATTCTTGTTAACATCATCGGTGGCAGGTCTGCTTTGATCCCTCCAAGCACATACATAAAACAGAGGGGAGCGCAGTGAAATGGAACCCTGCAAGGTGTGGATTTTATGGGCAGCAATGTTAACGTTGCCAGAGGCAAAAAGACATGTGAAGGTGCTTCTGCTTGGTTATGTCGTAGTATTTACTAAAGGCCTTCAAGTTTTGAAGCATTCTTATATAAAATATTAATATGTTACAGACTTTAAAAGCCTTTATTTAAAAATGCATGAAAATGCAGATGCAACCAAATAACCTGGAAGGGTCCGCCTTCAATACTCTGCATTAGATGAGCTCATCCAAAGCTCCTCCAAAACTTGAGTCTGTCTTAAAATCAAAACTTAAATGTAATTTCAAACCCATTTTCTTTCCTCTGTCACTCAAAAACGGCTTGTGGAGATGTACTATGCTTTGTGTGAGGAACAGAAAAAAATAGACTCTAAAATTAATTTCTCATAAAGTTACCATAACACATCAAATTTGAATATTTGAAACCTTTGTTGCTTGTTTTAATATTTTTGGAAGAAGTCTCATATAGTAAAATTTCTCATAAAATTTCTATTTTTGTGGAAACCGTATTTTTTTTCAAGATACTCTGAAAGCTCAAAAGAACCACATTTTAGAATTAAAACTTGCAATTGCAAGTTACGAAGTCTTAATTGTGAGATATAAACTTACAATTCTGACTTTTTTCTCAGAATTGCATGAAATAAACTCACAATTGCATGAAATAAAGCCAGAACTGGCAAGATAAAAACTCGTAATTCTGACTTTGTCTTTTTTTTTTTTGTTCATTTGTATCTTGCAATTCTGACATTTTTTCTTGAAATTGTGAGTTTATATCACAATTCTGGCTTTTTTTCCCACAAAATTCAGACTTTTTTCCTCAAAATTGTGAGATATAAACTCGCAATTGAGTTTTGAAGTCAGAATTGCGATATGATCTTATAATTTTGACTATTTTTCTCAGAATTGCGTAATATAAACTCACAATTCTGACATTTTTTCTCTGAATTGTGGATATAAACTTACAATTGCGTGAAATAAAGTAAAAATTGCATGATAAAAAGTCATAATTCAGACTTTTTTTTTTTTTTTTAGCAAATGTGAGTTTGCTGACATTTTTTCTTGAAATTACGAGTTTATATCTATACTCATATTAGATCATATTTTCAACTTGTATATAATTCTAATTTGATATGTCATCATTTTGACTTTTATCTGATAATTATGATTTACAGTTTTGATGTTTTGTTATAATTTTGACTATTATGGCTTAATCCTAATTTAGACATTTTAATAGAGATATATCGAGATATAAACTCGCAATTCAGTTATAAAGTCAGGAATTGTGAGATAATCTTACAGTTCTTTTTTTACAAGTTTTTTTCTCAGAATTGTGAGATATAAACTCACAATTGCATGAAATACAGTCAGAACTGTGTGATAAAAACTCAGATTTTTTATCACGCAAACTGATTATCTATAAAAAAGTATAGAATTTTTTTCTTATATCTATAACTTATACTTTTTTTTATATCTATAAAAAAGTATAGAACTTTTTTCCTCAAAATTGTCAGATATAAACTCACAACTGATTTATAAAGTCAGAATTGCAAGATAATCTTACAATTCAGACTGTTTTTCTGTGATATAAACTTGCAAATACGAGTTATTAAGTCAGAATTGTGAGATATAACCGTTTTATTAGTAGTTCATAAACAATTGCATGAAATAAAGTCAAAATTTCATGATAAAAACTCTTCTGACATTTTTTCTTGAAATTGCGAGTTTACATCTCACAATTCTGGCTTTTTTCTTTTTTCCTCAAAATTGAAAGATAAACTCACAGTTAAGTCAGGAATTGCAAGATAATCTTACAATTTTGACGTTTTTTCTCAGAATTGCGTAATATAAACTCACAATTCTGACATTTTTTCTCTGAATTGTGGATATAAACTTACAATTGCGTGAAATAAAGTAAAAACTGCATGATAAAAAGTCATAATAATACACATTAAAATTGTGTTTCTCTCACGATTCTGGCTTTTTCCCCCACAAAATTCTGACTTTTTCCCCAAAATTGTGAAATATAAAGTCGCAATTGAGTCATTATGTCAGAATATCAGACTATTTTTCTCAGAATTGAATTCTCAGAATAGTGTGATATAAACTCACAATTGCATCAGAATTGTGAGATAAAACTCATAATTCTGACTCTCTTTTTTTTTTTTTTTTTAGCAAATGTGAGTTTATATCTCACAATTCTGACTTTTTCCACACAATTGTGACTTTTTCCCACAAGGCTGTGAGATAAAAACTCACAATTCTGAGAAAAAAAGTCAAATGCAAGATATAAACTCAAAATTCTGAGAAAAAAAAGTCTTGTGAGTTTGTGAGTTTATCTCTTGTGTGAGTTTGTCTCTCGACTTGAATTGCGACTTTTTTTCTCAGAATTGCAAGTTTATAGTGTACTTCTGAGAAAAAAAGTCTGATTTGCAAATTTCACACAAATCACACAATCACTAAGAATTGCGAAATGTAAACTTTTTTTTTTTTTTTTTAAATCAGTGGCAGAAATGGGCTTCTATAGTTTTACCCAAATTGTAGAGTTACACACACACACACACAAAAACAGCGCAAACAAACTTCTGAAATATAATTATGGTAGTGCATGAAAATTCATTGTTATCAGTTTGTTTATCAGTTATCAAAAAGAACACTTTTATGCACCATTTACACGTGGTTTACAGGTGTACATTTCTTTTGTACCAACTAACATTTTGAAAATAGGAACATTTTCATGAACAGCTTTATAAACGATTTACACAAAAATTTGTTTTGCTTATGTTTCATGATTGAGGTCCATTGTATGTAAAAGAGCAGTGTGTACATTTTGTCAAACATCTCCTTTTATACTCCTCAAAAGAAAGAAAGGTAAAGAAAAGTCATACAGGTTTGGAACAACATGAGCATGAGCAAATAATGACAGGCAGTTTATTTTTGGATCAGCAGCTTTGAATCACTGGATTGGTTCTGCTGTAATAATAATATAAAATTTTTAAGCATTGGCCTTAATTGCATCATCATTTCATTCCATTGTCAAGGAAGGAATTCAGTAGCAAAGCTTTAGCGCTAGAGAAGATAATGCCCAGTTTGCCCTTTGTACTCTTGCAGGCCAATGAAAAACCTCCATACACCATTCCTGACTCTTTGTTAAATAGTCTCTGGTGTCCAATAGCAACCGCGTGCGTCTAGAAAATAAGAACAGATACTGCTAAGCTCTATTTATGAGTAACTCAACTCTGCAATCATTGTCTTTTGAAATAAAGTGATGTGATGTGATCGAGAATACTGTTTTACATTCACGCAGGAACACCAGTCACAACATACTGTGCATGAGTGACAAGTTTTGCAGTTGTTGTTCTGATCCACGTCTGATCTCCGCTCTTTCACCAGACAGACAACAAGTTAGCGCAAAAAAACTCTCTCTTCTTTCAGCAGTGTCCTTCCTTTAAGGTCTCGACACACAAACAGCTTTGTCTTCACTGACAGAAATCTGCATGTGGACAATGCCTCCCTCCTCCTCGAATTTAAGAAGCCCCCCACATTTCACCCCCTACCCTCCTTCTCACCCCACTTCACAAAAGGGGCCCGTGCTTCAACCCCCAGCTTGGCGCAAAACGCTTAAGAGCTCCACAATGCTCCCCCCTTCTCCATGGCAACAACAGCGGAGAGCCAGAGCTTTTCAAAACTCTTTTTCCCAGACTTCCTTCAGAGGACGTCCATGAGGAAACCCAATGGGATGCTTGGGTTCCATTACCAGAGGATTTAGAAGGAGATCAGCTTGCTTAATGGACGTTAGCTGGTTGAAAAGACCAGCATGTGTTGTGATTTGGTCCTTGGTCACCACTAGGCTTCTTAACTAGCTTAACCAGCAAGATTTTCTTGGACCTTCTGGTCTAGCTGGTTGACCAGCATGTTTTGGTGCACCACTAACTAAATAAATTAATGCAGACAGCTTGATCTCTGCTTTTCTCTGAAAAGTTCACAGATTCCCTGCATGGTTTAGATGCCTCAAAATGCTGATATGAGATAAAGATTCCATATGTGATGATTTAGAACGTGCCCCAATATGGATAAAGACATATGCGCTGCCATGTGCTGAGAAATGTGCTCGCCACACGCTTTGCATCAGCCGCTGCGTGAGTTTTCTCTTAGACTAGAAGGTGATTGATGAAATACATCAAAGGTTTAAAAGATAAAGATGAAAAGATCAAAGTGCCCTGGCAGGTGCCCTGCCTTTAAAATAAAACTGTAGATCAAAAGTTCGGCTAAAGAATTAACCACAGATGGTCTTTTCCTGGCAGCTCACTCACTCAAATTAGATATCGAATTATCACTCAAAATACAGAAGCGCTCTAGATAACGCTGATGAAGTTATCTTGACAAACTGTTATGAATGGAATGCATCCCTGGGGTTGAGTCAAGTTTATTGACTGTATGTAAAATGATATTAAATAACTAGAATTAGAGATGCCGTTATGCTGGGAAAGAGAGGAACCACAAAACCAACATGAATGTGGGTGCTACAATCCGTCATATACTGTGTGTGTAATACTTAAGATTTTAAAAACGTACAATGTGCTTACTTAAAACTGCATTTATATTAAAGGGGTCATCGGATGCCCATTTTCCACAAGTTGATATGATTCTTTAGGGTCTTAAAAAAAGTCGATGTTGCTTTAAATGTTAATGAGCTCTGCTCGCCCCGCCCCTCTCTTCTCTCTGTGGAGTGACGAGTCTGTTTACTTTAGCCACGTTTAGCCATGAAACTTGCTACCTAGCTCGTTATTAGGAAAGGCGATTGCAAAGACTCATAAAAAACCCTTATACTCACTACTGCTGTAAGTGAAGCTGGATCACGAATGATTCGTGCGAACATAGACGCATTTGTTTAGATCGGGAAGCGCATTCCCTTCACAAACAAAAGTCATCAACTGCGTCTTCAGCGGCTCAGATGTCGGGAGTAAATGACGACCACTATGTTCATTATTACATCCAACAACAGAACACATTAATTGCTTAGGAGCCATTCTTGTCTACGTCCCTGTTCCGGCATCGAAACAATGGCAATCGGGCTGTTACTGCTCATTCAAGGCGGGTCTAAGGTAAGACAGTCACGTCAATCAACTATCGTAAAAACAGGGATGATCATAGGTGAGTGCCAGCCAATGATATTGCCGTTTGCACATTAGTTCCGCCTACTTCTGGAGAAACCGGCAGTTCTTAAAAGCTGAAGAATTCCAAAGGAACTCCGTTATTTGACAGGAAAATACAACCAAGAATATTGTTTACATGTAGCGCGTCAATTCTTCATGGTAGATATGACTCTCTCACTCAGTATCTTTCTTTGCGTGTGTGTGAGACAAAGTGACGGCTAGTCGTGTGCCTTCACACTAGAGTTTATGGTTTGTCAAATACAGGTACGCTGCACATCCATTCAGATGAACTGATAATAAAATTATAATAATATTTAAATAAATTATAGTAATGCCAAATTTTATTGTCAGTAGCAGTAACAGTAGCTAATTTGTTTGATAACTCGTTACTGAAATAAATAACGCTGTTAGTAATGCTGTATATTTATAACGCCATTATTCCCACCACTGGTAACTATTTCAATTACTTTATTAAAGTAATGTAACTGATGACATTTGATAACTTTTTAATTACTTTTCTAAATTTCTAACGAATGCTTTCAACTGTTAATCATTTGCAAACATTTAAACCAGGAAGGTTAACCTTACAGTAGGACTCAACACTGATTACTGTCAGACTTTTAAAATCCCTCATCACTTGAATTAAGAGTATAAAAATTTCATTTTAACGCATAGCCTGCACAAAATTAGACTTTAGCATCTTTTTACTTTGAGATCATTTTAAAGTTAAATAACCCTAATCTTTGCATAGCTATGACAGGACATACTGACATCTAACAATGCCTTGAGAAAAAGTTAATCTGAAGAAATAAAGCATATACATTAATCCAAATAGAACAGTTATCAAATAAGCTTCTGTCCTATACTGTGTCCTGAACTCCTGAAATATTGGTCTTATATTTTAGAGCAGTCAATGCAATTTTGGAAAGAATCAATCAAATGACATGAAATGGTTCTATTAATTCTTTCAAATACACAACAGATAACTACATACATTATTCTGGTTACACTTTAGATTAGGGTCAATTTCTCACTATTTACTAACTATTAACTATGAGTTTTGCCTCAATATACTAATAATTAATAATTAGTAAAGTAGTTAATCTTAAGAATTGGGTAGGATTAAGGATTTAGAACAAGTCTTGCAAAATAAGACATTAATATTTATAATATTTTTCTTTTTAAGTAATAATAAACAGCCAATAAGTCAGTACTGCTAATAACAAACTAGTTAATAGTGAGAATTGGACACTAAAGTGTTAACAATATTCTTAATAACTCACCAAAGTAAAGTGAGAAGGGTACATAAAAGCATGCATTTTAAGGTTAGACTTTAAATTTTGACACTAAATCCACTATTTTATTGTATAAAAATGTTCTACAGCCTATACACAGTATTAAGTTCAATTACATAAGTAACTGTAATTAAACTACAGAAAAAAATAAGAGTAATTACTTTACTTTTTCAAGTGAAAAGTAATTAAATTACAGTAACGAATTACTAAGTAACTAGTTACACCCAACACTGTATACAACATTTCTATTTTAGTATTAAAGAAAAAGCTTGAATGGTAATGGCTGGCTGATTTCAAAACTTTGTGGAAGCCAAGTGGAATGAGAACTCAAAGATCTTAACATGACAATGTTTTGGATTTAGTTTATTTTTATTTGTTGCACATTTAATAAAGTGTCAGTTCTTTCCAATTCAACCTCAAATTTTAAAAGGAGGTGACAAATAGCCAAATTGGAATTGGAACTAATTTGACTTTCAAAAAAGAATTTACATTTAATAAAAGATCTGTAATTGATTTAATCTAAAAAAGATGTTTACAGTATTTACTAAATGAATGATAATTAAATGTAAGTGGTCTTAAAAATGTTTTAAACATGTATAAACTAAACACACACACACGCATACTAATTTTACTAATCATAAGCTTCTCTGAGAAATGTTTGTGTTCTTCCTCCATTGTCACTGTGTACTAAGAAGTTATTTGTCTGCTAAGCAGCTACACAAGGCATTTCTGAGAATCAAATTAAGTGGCAGTGTGTCACAGGAGCCACATGATAAAAGGGGCATCTTTGCTATCTGGCTGATCCTGATCCTCTGTAAGCTGTGACAACCATTAAACAAAAGTAATCAAAACAACACAAAACAAACTCTAGCTGTACCCAGCATACGTAGGAGGTATAAAGGCTCTTCGATTAATCCCCAGCATTTTCTTGTCAAATGTGACATCCTATTCAAGACAAACAAGTTTTATCACTGTGAATCTATGAAAAGCTATCACTCCGTGGACATCAGTTCTAATCCTAATATCACGTGATATCTTGTCGGGACATGTAACATGGTTTTCAACTTATGGATGGATTTCAGAATTTTAGTTTTTACTTAAATTAACCAAGGGGCATGTTACAGCTTGGGGATGCAGAATGTGAATAAAGGCTAACATGAAATCAAGTCGAAACCTCCTTTGACACATGATCAGTCACTGTCTAATAGCCAGGACAGTCTGTAAGCTTTGGCTCCTGGGAAAATGCACATGAAATTAACAAACCTGACAGGTAAGAATGACATTTGATTTCTCCGAGTTTGGAAGGGAGAAGGCCTGACTAACTTTTATTCATGTTTGTGCATGACAGTTGTTAGTGGGAAGATGTTCTAGGATGTATGGATCTGAGGAATGTGGGGGAAGATCAACAACAGTTAATTTGAAAATAGTTAGAGAGAAGCAATTTAGACTCAATTACATCTTACTGTCAAACCACAGTCGCAATACTGGGGTAGAAGAGATTATGAAAGAGTTTAAAAAGTCAGATCAGTCACATTGTGAAATTTGAGGTCACGTTATGAAATATAAAGTTGCAACTGTGAAATATAAAGTCAAATTGGTAGATATAAAATCACATAAGGTCACAATTGGGAGAAATAAAGTTGTGATTATGAGGTGTTGTGGCAATTACTTTTTTTTACTCTGTCATGTAAACAGGCTTTAAAAACTATCTGAATAATATATTGCAGACAAGAATGGATAAATTGACGACCACTTCAGAATGGCTGCAAATAAATAAGCTTAAGCGGGATAATTGTTGCCATAGATATGCTCACTAGGGAGTGCCAACAAATATTGTTGAGCATGAACAGAGACACAGTAAAGCTATAAAAATAATTTAGGGATTCAGGGACTGAGAACCTGCCAAAAGAGAAGAGCACACCAGAGAGCACACAAGGAGGCAGATCACTATCACTAAGAGCATCAAAGAAAACCAATTAACACAGTGTGAAAAGAATAAAGCATGCACAAATCCACCTCTACTATGGCAAGGCAACCCGCAGAGCAGATTTTGGAAATCACCCTACTACTGCACACAATCTTTGGGCAAAAAACCTGACTGCTTTTTAAAAGAGGTACTATCATGAGTCTCACCTGAAACCGTCACCCTCATTGTGGCCTCGAGTGGCCTGTTGTTATCCAAGTCCTTGCTCAGCTTTAGCTCCCCAGTGTCTTGGTTGAGAATCAGCAGGTTGAGCTCATTTCCTTCAACAAACGTGTAGAGGAGCTTGTCGGAAACATCTGGATCTCGAGCAGGCACCTTCCCGATAACTCCTGTTGGAAAGCTGCTGGATTTATTGGTGATGTAGTTGTTGAAAATGATCTCAAAATCTTGTAGAACGGGGACGTTGTCATTGACATCTACTAGGAGGACGTGTACAGTGGCCCGGCTGACAAGTGGGGCGGAAGTGGCCTGGACCACTATTACATACTCCATCTTGGTCTCAAAGTCTAGGTCAGTGAGGGCAATTAGATCTCCACTAAAGATGTCGAGCTGGAAGACTTCAGGAATATTGCCCTCGACAATCTGGTAGAGGATCTGGGCATTGGTACCTTCATCTGGGTCTGTGGCACTTACACGGGCAAGAGTGGATCCTACTGCACTGTTTTCCTCTACGTAAAAGTACAATTCGTCCTTTTCAAAAACAGGTGCATTGTCATTTATGTCCAGCACGGACACGTGAATGTCCACAGCGGCTTTGAGAGGGGGCACTCCTTTGTCCACCGCAAACGCCTTGAGGCTGTACAAGGCAACGTTTTCCCTGTCAAGCTTGCGGGCCGTTCTGATGATCCCAGAGTAAGGCTCAATGAAAAAATCCCCTTCACCATCATCCCCTCCCTGAAAGGTGTAGCTGAGTCGACCGTTAGATCCCGAGTCTCTGTCTGAAGCGGACACCTGGAGAACACTAGTGTACACTGGTGCATCTTCAAACACTGTTCCCTGGTATATGTCCCGGAGGAACTGGGGTGCGTTGTCGTTGGCATCAAGAACGATGATCTCTACATAGGTTGTGTCAGATTTTTGGGGGATGCCGTTGTCTCGGGCTATGATGGCTAGTGTGTAGGAGGCCTGATCTTCATAGTCAATCTCAATTTGTGTTGTGATGGCACCGGTGTCAGGATCAATCTTGAACTGTGGCACATTGTCCTCCATTGCATAAGTAATACGTGCGTTTTCACCCGTGTCCTCATCGGTGGCACTGATGACCACAACGGTGGAGCCTACGGGCCGGTCCTCGCTTACTAAAACTTGGTAGTTGGCACTTTGAAATACTGGGCGATGGGTGTTGGCATCAGTCACATTAATGAAGACTTGAGCCGTGTCGTGGCGTGTACCATCCGAGGCGGTAATTGTTAAGAGATACTGCCGTTCTTGCTTGTAATCCAGCGGTAGTGCTAAAGTAATAAGTCCTCCTCCGCTCTGGCTGGTGATGGCGAACCTGTTCCGTGTGTTCCCACTAGATATTTGGTATGTGACCACACTGTTTACATCCCTGTCTACAGCAGTGACCGTAAGCACACTGGTGCCCACAACTGCATCCTCATTGACCTTTAGGTTATATGAGTGCTGTGTGAAAGTTGGGACATTGTCGTTTACATCTAGTATCGTGACACTTACACTAGCTGAAGATGACATTGTAGGAACCCCGCGGTCTCTGGCCTCTACACCGAAATTGTAAAACTCTGTAGTCTCCCTGTCCAGCTCAGCACTAACCGTAATCCATCCGGTGTTGTTATTGATAATAAACGGAAAACTAGGTGATGTATCGGTCAGCTTGTATTCCAAATGAGCATTGTCACCTGAATCAGCATCGATAGCTTGGATGTGTAACACAGAGTAACCTACAGGAACATTTTCTAACACTGAGGCTTGAAAAGGTGTGCTGACAAACATGGGTGCATTGTCATTAACATCTAACACTTGGATTACAACCATACCTGTGCCATTAATAAGAGGTGGCCGTCCTCCATCTTGAGCTTTCACACGGAGTGTGTATTCTCTTATCATCTCATAATCTAAAGGGCTAATAACATCAATAACTCCCGTAGGGGAGTGTATGTAAAACTGGCCCTTTATATTCCCATTTATGATGCTGTAATGCACTTTCGCATTATTTCCAGCATCTCTATCTGTAGCCTTCACCACAGCCACTTGAGAGTTCACAGCTACATTTTCAGGAACCTGAACAACATATCGCTTCTCACTAAACTGAGGGTAGTTATCGTTCTCGTCCTCTATAAAAATGTGCACTGTGGCTGTGGCGGTACGTGGACCAGGCTCTCTGCCCTGGTCGTTAGCTTCGACAAAAAGCCTATACTGCGATTTGACTTCTCTGTCAGGTCTGACTCTGGTTTTGACCAACCCATTCCTTGGATCAATTTCAAAGTAAGTGTTCACCTCATCTTCATTCACAATCTTATAAATCATATTAGCATTAGAAGGCGCATCTCCATCTGTAGCCCTAATAGTCATCACTTCAAAGCCTACTTCAACATTTTCTCGAATACTAACCCTATACTCATTTTGTTCAAAAACGGGCGTGTGGTCGTTAGTATCACTGACTGTGATCGTGAGGTGTGCGACAGCTGATCTTTTAGGGGTTCCCCTATCAGTAGCAGTAACTTTAAACACATGAGTGTCTTTGACTTCTCTGTCTAGAGATTGTAGAGTAGTTATACCGCCCGTCTCAGGGTTAATTTGAAATAAATTGTTAGAACGGCTGTCAAAAAGAGCTTCCATATCGTATTCGATAACACCAGCGTCTCCGTCATCTGCGTCGAACGCTTTGAGGGTAATGACACGCGTTCCCGAAGGCTCGTTCTCGGGCACTGATACCTGGTAGTTTGGGAGTTGAAACTGAGGAGCGGAGTTAACGTTTCTTTTTTGACGTTTAGCCCACGGGTCTAAATCACTTCCAGGGTGTTCTCTGCTTAGATGCAACTTAACATCTACAAACAAAGAGCTATTTAGTGAGTTAGGCATTAAACAAAGCAAATTTGCCTCATCTCGCTGCTTATGAGGTAAACAGATATTCGCGCTCTTTAGGGAAATAACACGCCGCTTGTCTTTCTCCACGCACCTACCGCGAAACATTTGGGAATTCCGCATAGATACAGGTAAACGTTCGTAAATGTTTATAGGTAAGGAGTCTAAAGAAAAACAGGTCTCATACTCAGTCAACAGATACATATACACATCTGGATTGAGGTTTTTTCTTTTGTATTTGATGAAGCAGTTCTGACCATGCACGAATGTATTGAAATGAAGTAGGATGAAGTTTTCAGAAAGCAGTGATTTAATCCGCAAATACAGTGGCACGGGATTTTTCGGCAAACGAGTGCAGTCAACTTTGCGCCCGACTGATAGCAGCCCATCACTTCTCCCGATCTTCAGAAAGTGCCGTAAAGACTTGTCTGTGAGACTTCTGTCGATTCTGTACGTCCATTCTGGTCCGACTGATACATTTGCCAGTGTTGCACCAGCCTGGAGGGATCCCGATAGATGTAAATCCAAGCATCCAGACGGTGGGAGATAAATAAGTAATCCAAAGCACATCCATACCACTGGTAATTCCATGGCTCAGGCGCATCTCATTGGGAAAATTAGTCCAAACGATCCAGAACGTCTGCAGTCCGCAAAATTCCAACCATTCCTGTAACGTGAAAGTGCACATTGGGTCAAGGCATGTTTCTGTGTGCAGATCAGCAGGGACCACAGAGCTGCACTGATAAGTTTTAATGAGTAAGACGGCTCTTCTCCCTCCCCTCCCACAACAATTTGCATGGACCTACTCTTGCATTGTGATTTTGAAATATCCAATGAGCTCAACCGAAAAGCTTACATTCTTGGCTATTTAAGAACAAGTTTTAAATCAAAGTGAAAAGCATTAAACATGCTATCAGTGCACTTTCTCATTTTGTAAACCTTTTAATTTCTTCGTAATGTAAATTATTATAATGCCTTTTTAAATTCACACACCAAAAAAATTAAATGAAGAAAATTAGGTTTCTCTCTGCTTGTTTTTAATTTCCATAATCATTTAAATATTTTCAGTATAACCACATTTTCAAAAGGCTAGTTTTTGACTTACTGCAACCTTCTTAACAACATTTTAAAATTCTAATATTATTACTCTAATAAATTAAAAATGACACAAACATCAATAAACGACCCCTCTATTTTTTTTTTTTTTTTTTTATATATTACTCATTTTAATGATCTGATTTCGTGAACAGGGAAAAAGGCTGAAATACCTTTAACCTGTCCCGAGGAAATAGATTTTATTTTCCATTCTTCTTTCTCATTCCACAGTATAAAACGGCATGAAATGGAATTTAGTTTACATTTAGCATACCCACAAAACTAAAACATGATTTGGTAAGATAGTAGCAGTGATCTAGTCTAGGACTAGTCTTGGTTGAGTACTCTACGCCCCCTTGTGGATACTTCAGTCTTTTTAGTAACATTACTCCAACCACCTCTACATCTTTTGGTTTGCGTACAGCGGCCACAAAAGTATTTGCCACACCTAAGAATGTATGAATAGCATGGTATTAAATAACATATCAAAGGAAGTGATCATTATTGTAAGGAAAAATAGCACAATAGCACACAATAAGATATGTACGAATATGTATTGTACAAAGCTGTTTTTAGGTCTTAAAATATAATACAATAGACTTACTGTCTTACCAAAAAATGAAGACAAAAAGAACATTTGCGGAAGATGTCCATAGTCGATGTGATGAATCACACCTGTGGTTACTCTGCTAGTCAGAACTTGAGGGGAACGAAGTTACTTGCCAAATGACTTTTACCTGACTGGTCTCAAAGTAATATGTGGAAAATGGCTAAATCAGTTAAATTAGTTCTGAGGAAAAAGGTCTAGAATCATTTATTTGATACCTGTCTTAAGTGTCTAACTTTCTGAAGACATCAACATCAATCATGGTTGATAAGGGGAAAAACGGGCCAATACACGAAATACAGACTTTCACAAATGTGATTTTCTCTCAGCACAACCAATAGCATGGGCTGTAAACACCTAATATTTCTTCACACACTGCTGAATTTGGATGAATAGTCATAAAAAGTCACAAAAAAATCTGAAATACACTACACAGACACACGCTACCAGACTTTCAGGTCATTCTGAGCACAACGAACTCATGCTGAAACATGTGCCTCATTAGGAGATGCATGAAAAATGAAAACAAAATGTATTCTATAATTGGCTTATGGAATAGTTCACCCAACAATGAAAATTCTGTCATTAATTACCCTCATGTCGTTTCAAATATGTAAGACCTTTTGTTCATCTTCGGAACACAAATTAAGATACTGTTGATAAAATCCAAGAGCTTTCTGATCCTGCATAGACAGGAACTGACACATTCAAGGCCCAGAAAGGTGATAAGGACATCATTAAAATAGTCCATGTGACTTCAGTGGTTCAACCGTAATGAAATTACAACAACTTTATTAACAAAATAACAACTTTATTCAACAATTTCTTCTGTTCCTTGGCAGTCAACTTGCAAATAGGGCTGCAACAAATGATTAATTTGATAATCTATTAATCTAATGATTATTAGAGTGATTAATCAACTAATTGTCGATTAATCATGGCCACACTGGTCAAACCATATTATTGCAGGCTCTTATATTAGGTCATATGAGACTACTTGACAACAAAAATGTGTCATCAACATTTTTTATTTTTATTTTTATTGTTGACGTTGTCAACAATGTTGACTAATCGTAAACAAGGTGTCAGAACGCCGGCTCCTGCGTCAGCAGCACCACAAGCATTCGTTGTGGTAGCCTTGTGAATGCCTGTTGAAGACTGATAGGGAAAAGAAGAAATTGTTGAATTAAGTCATTGTTTTTGTTGTCTTTATGCACAAAAGTATTCTCGTAGCTTCATAAAATTAAGGATGTACCACTGATGTCACATGGACTATTTTAACAATGTCCTTACTAAATGTCTGGGCCTTGAACATGGTAGCACCATTGCTGTCTATGCAGGCTTAGAAAGCTCTCGGATTTCATCAAAAATATCTTAATTTGCACTATGAAGATGAATGGTCTTATGGGTTTAGAATGACATGAGGGTGAGTAATTAATGACAGAATTTGGATGAACTACCCCTTTAAAATAAAGTTTGATGTCCTCCAACTGTATGGAATCAAAGTCTGAAGCTAATATATATATATATGTTCTGTAACCATCATACATGACATTAATTTCTGTGAAATCTGTCAACTCAAATCTGTAGACTGGCTCTGACTTCTGGTGAATAGCATACACTTATCCAGACTGTAAAACTGAGCAAAAGTTATGTAATGTATCCCGGCCTTTATAAACCCAAATTGTTATTATCCAAAGGATAGTTCGCTAAAAATCTGTCAAAATATCTCCCAAATATCATAGTTTGTGTTCCACATTACAAAAAGAGATTATACAGGTTTGGAATCACAAAAGGGTGAGTAAATGACTTCCATTTTTCATTTTTCAATCTTTGTGCCCAAAAGTAATGAATTTCAAACCAAAAATCTAAACAGAATTCAAGTTTCATTTATTGCAGTTGTTGGATACAACATTACGTAAATGTTTCAAACAAAACTGATAAATTCTTTCGAACAAAAAAGATTTTTTTTTTTCATTCCACTACTCATAATTCCATGGAACCTCTCTGAATGAGGGACATTAGTACAAAAATGCCAGCAATGGGGATCATCATATTAAGTGAAGACAAACAGCCTACGCAGCTTAGTGTAGTTGAAGCTGTAGACTAGATATGGTTAACCATCTATGGTCAAACTGTCTGATTGAGCCGATAAAGCCAGGACGCTACTGGTAATACGGTCTATATCGTGACTGGTCAGGGTGGTGAGGTCCTGGCATTTGTCCTTGTGGTGGCGGCCCCTGCATACGGGGCGGATGGGGGCCACGGGGATTGGGCCACATCCCCGGGCTCATGGCACCTGGCTGGGTAAAAGGTGGGCTAAGAGTGCCTTGGTCCTGTGGCATTGAGTTTGGGTTGTAGTGGTGCGCACTGACTGGGGGAATCGGACCAGGTGGAGGGTGATTCATGTAGGGTGGCATCTGGGTGATTATGTGTCCAGGTGGAGGGGGTGTTGACATGGGAGGTGCCTGGTTGTAAACCATGTGAGGTGTGGCTGAGCCCTGCGGTGGGTGCTGCATGGGGATGCTGAGAGGGGGTGGTGGGGGTGGCGGAGGCCCGTAATGTGGTTGTTGTGGTGGAGGCATGATATGATGCGGATGGGACACCACTGGTTGGCTGCCGTAATCGCCAGGGTGATGGTGTGGAGGCGGGCCGGGAGGTGTTTGTGGGTGTGGCTCACGGGGGGAGGGGCCCGCGCTCCCAGAGTCATCGTGAATGGGCACTGTGATGAGGTTGCTATGCTTACGTGTAGTCACTGTGGCAATTCGAAAGGTTTCCGGGGGGAGTGGCCGTGGGGAGGGTCCCAGATCAGAGGGTGAGGCTGGAGGTGGATGATTGTAGGTATCATGGCCTTGCAGTGGGGGAGGAATGAGAGGGTGTGTTTTAGCCAGGTGAGGAGGCGGAGGCAACCGGAAGCGGTCCGGTGGGTCGGAGGCCAGCGTCGGGTGTGGGGGATCTGGGCGAGAGGATCCGGTCTTGCTGGCCCGCATGTGGCGATGGTTGATGTGGGCCTGCAGGTCTCGCTGTGAGAGGTAGGTGCGTTTGCAGCCTTGTACGATGCTGCACATGAAGAGGGAGCCACGCTGGCACTGTTCGATGCGCTGGACTGGGTCTGAGCAGCTGTAGAGGGACAAACTAAACTTAAAATTTAGTAGGGGAAGTGGACATAGATACACATATTAAATTTCTATTTAGATCTGGAGATATTTCTATCAAGAATGAAACAAAAAACACCCCTGCTTATTCACATTGCATTGCACTGAACATTAAAAATCAAAGACTGCAGTGCATATTATAGTTAATCAGTCCTATGTTTATTTGACAGTGGTTTCAAATTTCTTGTTTTTATGAATGCTAAATACAAATAAAAGGCAAGCATTAATTTATTTGTGCCTTTTTAAAAAAAAAAAAAAAAAAAAAACATTATATAGCCTAGTTTTATAGGAGGTGGTTTCATAGACTTGGCAAATTCATTTTTTCAGAAGTTTGTAGGTACAGACATACATCTTATCAACTAAAATTGAGAAATATATTGTGATATAAATTTTGGCCATACTGTCCAGCCCTAATACACGTCATATTTAGACTGTTAAAACACAACTTAGAGATGCTATAATATTTTTATATTTCCTGAAATCATCACTTTTTGGTTTCCATAAGCATCTTTATATTTACAATCTAATGTTTCCTCTTTGTTTGTGAAAGGGATCTGAAGATCAGAAATTAATTTATAATTAAAATTATTTACAAATAAGTACTATGGTTTTATTACAGACAGGACTAAATTTCAGATTTACTGCTATCTGACTCAAATTGGTTTTGTTGTCTAAAGTCCAAACAGCAAACAAAACCACAACAGTTATGCACTGATATTAAAATTCTGGCTAATGTGATTATTTTTATGTTATGGCTAACAACTGACAAATGAACATATTTAAATTCTATAATATATATATATATATATATATATATATATATATAAATATATAAAAAATAATTGTAGGAATCACAACACTATAATGTGTTTGAGATTTGGTAAATATTACATTTAACTGTGTTATTAAATTACTGTAACTTATAAACTATAAAAATTAAAATTATTATTATAAAGTGAACATTAAATGACACAACAGATACACATCAACCAATTAAAACAATGTGTGTTTTCAGTAAAATAAATAAATAAAATAATAAATAAAAATAAAATAAGGGGCATGTCTTGCAATGATAGAGAGAAGAGAGCGCTCAATTTGAGTGCACAGGACGGAAATTAGCAGATCCACTATAGCATTTGCGACTAAAAACTACTGCGTGCGAGTATGACAAAATATTTAGGAGCACCATGTGCGAGTGACCCGATCAGCGTATTTGTGTTTGCGCTCAAAGTTTTCTATGTTTTTTTGCAATGTTGAGTAATGTATCACAAACATATCTCATGAATCCTTTAATAAACAAAGTGTAGAGAGAGTGTAAATAAAAGATTCATTGTGCAGTGTAAAGAGCTTTGTTGATTATAATGGAACTTTGTGAGATCGCAATTAACTAAGATGAGTGACAGCTTTTAATGATTTTTAAGGGAGTTTGTAAATGAGATATTGATTTAATACTAGTTAAATAAACAAGAAGTTAATATTAAGTGACTTACATTGTATGTCTATAACACTATTGCCTGATTTTGTTCTATTTTGTCGTCAAAAATAGTCTGAAACAAGTCATAATCAAGCCGCTGCGCATCTCCATTCAAACACTGCATTATTTCGTGTATGAATGAACGTGCATTTTTAAACGAATCTAGTGAGTCAATAGTTCAATTTCCCATTCATAAAAAGAGTCACTTGCTTTATTCCTGAAGGAATCACGACTCAAATGAATGATTCAGTAATTAAATCAGTGACTTGCTGCCACCTACTGGCAGTTTTAGTTTCATTTTTAAAGTATCTTTTTAGTTATTTAAATCATTTAATATTTCTGTATTCAAATTTTGTATTTAAAATATTAATCTCAACATGAGTTTATGAATTTGTTTGCACTCATGCCACCTCTGAGCCTCATTAAACATAAGAAAATACACCTACAAGCCACTATTGTGTTCTTCTGTGACACTTCTGTAATACTGATTTCATTGGATTGGTAACGTACCCTCA
Source organism: Labeo rohita (assembly GCF_022985175.1). NCBI lineage: Eukaryota > Metazoa > Chordata > Actinopteri > Cypriniformes > Cyprinidae > Labeo > Labeo rohita. The sequence continues at coordinate 13,412,204 of NC_066893.1, forward strand.
TTCTCTTGTTTTAATTAGAAATTTTAAAAAGCTTAAATTTGACATAAGAGATGACATACTTTAAATAAAGTTAGAAAAAGGTAAAAACAAAATTCCCCTGTAAATCAAATATCACCTCGTAATGGGACGGTTAATTTTTTGAACCCGATTTTTTGATTATTGATTAGAATGTGCTCCTGAAATTTTGACTGTGCTCCTAAAGAGAAAAGTAAGCATGGAGCCCTGATAGACAGAAATGGAAAATTATCAGAGAAAACAAAACATTAAAAAGAAGGACCCGCATAAATATCGTAGCAACTCAAGGAGAATACTCAAGGAGCGGGAAGGCCTGGAATCGGACGCTGTGGTTGCGTTGTTTCTTTCTGATAAGTGAGTAACGTTGATTTTGCATTGTTTCACACAACTTATCTGTGTTGGCTTTTGTTTGAAAATGGTTGTGTGACATCTTCGCTTGTTTCTGCAATCACTGTTAGGCCACGTACGATTGGGATGGAGAAATCAAAATAGGGGTGAGGACCTGTTGGACTATGGGCGTGTTTGTTTTGGTGCTTTCAAATATCAACATCATTTGGCAAAAATCGCTTAGTGCACCTTTAAATAAAGCTTGCTGAATGCGTATTGTTTTATTATCAAAATGAACATCTGTCCACTCAAAGTTTAGAAATATGTACTTCCAATAGCACAACAACCCTGGATGTTTAAGAAAAGCGTGTTCATCTGAACCACAGCCTCTTATTCGAACACCTACAGATGTTACCAAGGAAACAGAATGTGCTAAAATTTTCAGATTTGCTTCCATCCCACATTACCTTCACTCAAACTTTACAGTACATCAGGGATGGACACAGTGTGTTTTTCACCTAAACCTCAAACTTCACTCCAAGAACAAGATACAATCCACCTAAACAAACTGTTGTAGGAGAAACTCACCCAGGGCACATCTTGTCACATTTCTTCTCGTAGTGCACTGCACAGTCATAGCAGAAAACATGCTTACATGGAATCTGAGGAAAACAAGTGTTTTTTTTCAATGAAAGATCTCCAGCATTATATATAAAAAAAAAAAATGCATTAGGGACTAGAACATCCTTCTTACCATTCGCCCATAAATCTTTATGGGCAGACCACACTTGTCACAAAAATGAACTGGAGTGTCATCTTTTACTCCTACCAAGTTGAGCTGAGAAAAATAAGCAGATCTCATTTATTTTAAATATGATATTAATTATTACACTAGAGTATATTGTATTAAATATCTGAACATTTATTAGAGAAATACTGTTAAAAATATGACGTAATTTGATGTCATTTATTGTTGATTAATGAATGTATAACCTTATAATCCCAGAAGATCGGCTGAGGGAATCTGCGCTGGTTTCCATATGCATCTCCAGATTTACACTCAAATCTTTCCTCTTGGTTATAGCCGAACGTCTCTGAAGATCACAAAAAACATTAATAAACAAAAGCAAATAAGATGTAGCAAAAAAATCTACGGTTTTATTCAGGCAGAGCAAAAACGTGATTTATTGGGATATCTGACTCAAATCCACTTAGTTGCTTATAGCCAAAATAAACAGAGATGCACTGATATTAAAATTCTGCCTGGTGCTATAAGCTGATAATCATTTAACATTATGGCTAATAAATAACAATTGACCAACATTAAAATTCTATACTTTTTTGTATAAATAAATTAAAAACAAAACACTAAAAATGAAAATCAATCAAATGCTACTGAATTTACTTATCACATTATCACGTACAGTATGAAAAATGGATATTAATTTGCTAAATATTACATTTAAGTATTAAATTATTCGCATTTTCAAAGATTAACTGTGAGCGTTCAATGGCAGTTAAATGTAAAATAAAAGAACATGCACAAATAAACTGTATATCAGATGATGCCCAATCAATGTAAATATACCAGATGTTTAAAAAAAGCTCGGAACTTGACAGACGGTCCTAAGAATCAGATGTGAAAACACATCAGATTTACACGTAGTGTGAACAAGATAAAACACATTCTTTTGCACGCCAACCTTCTTCACTTTTTGAGGGCAGCCTGGTGTTGGGACGCTGAGGTCGGGCGGGCAGCTTGCCTCTTTCCGTCTGCTTTGACAGTAACTTGATTGGGATCTGTCTGCGAACATCAAGACCTCCAAGGGATCCCGAACCATCAGTTCCTTGAAGGTCATTGTCTGGGAAAGCATACAGAAGACATCAGCAATAAGTAATCCACATTAACAAGCACAATATTAAGTTACGGATACATTCCACATACACAATTCATTACTACATTACACAATATCATCTATGACATTAAAAATGAACACTTCATAAAAGGAGAAAATGGATTTATTTAATCAGACAATACAGTACTGCTATACATTAGCATTATGTCATTTATACAATTAAGGAACACAATAATCTAAGTGAGACCTGTGATATTCAGCAGTGATCAAAAAGCGCTTAATAGAAAGTGGAAAAGCAAAACATTGCTAAACTAAAAGTAACTTAAATTGGAAGTGCAGAGCTAGTCTTAACCATAACGCATATACACTATATAGTAACTAATTTGTATAACGGTGTTTAAATAGATTTGTAGGGCTCTAATGTAAATGTTGTCTGTGTTTATTTGAATCTGGCACTTGCTGGACGCGCACTCCTTTATTTGGTCATGTCAGCGGCTAGCTGGATACATCCAATAAATGCGTTTAATGCCAACACACACAAACCTATAAATGGCACCATGGACTCGCAGCTTTACTGGCAGCTGGATACCTTTCACTCGGAACATTTAGGGAATTTAAAACGTAAAGCTGCAGTAAAACACTTCGTTACATTAGCTTGTAGCTCACCATTTTGGTCCATGACTTGACGCTGTGCATCCTGCGATGAACTGATGGGAGTGGCTTCGTGTGCTTTGGAGTTCAACGTTGCGTACAATTTACGCATATGAGGTTTTCCGTCTGGTCTGTTTTGTCATTTTGTGTGTGTGTGTGTGTGTGCGCATGTAACAAAGCGACTTAATTTGTTTCACCTATTAAACACCAAAAAGTAGAAAAAAGCAACACCACTCACAGAATTGAACACAATTATTTATAAAGAAAACAAACCAAAACACCACAACATATACCTATTATCATAAATAAAACATATATCACAATATAACATTAATTATAACTTTTTGACATTTTAAAAAATACCCAGAGAAAAAACCCCAACAAAAATAATTATTTATTACATGAAAAATTAAAACAATCTTTTATTATATATAATATTAAGTTATATTACATTGTATTATATTGTATTATATATTATATTATAGAGGTTTCAACACCACAGTGCATATATGGACCCAGAAATATTAATCGAAATCCACAACAGTGGACAAACGTTAATTACTCTACATTTAGGACAGTCTGAAGTATCATGCATCACGTCAGAAATCCATTGTGGCTCAGCTTGTATTATTGTAGGTGCAAAAACATTATCTGATGCCTTATTTAAAAGGCATTATTTAGCAGAACAAATTGTGGTGTACACTGTAAAAAATAAAAAACACAATTTGTTGAGTCAGCTTAAAATAATTTGTTACTCTGCTGCCTTGAAATTTTAAGTTCAGTCAACTAAAATAAGTTTATTCAACTTGAAATGTTAAGTTGCACTTAGTATCAACTTAGATATTTGTGTTTGCTAAACTTAACAGATGGGTAAGTAACCCAGCTGCCTTAACATTTTAAGTTGATTCAACTCAGTTATACTAAGTTGTCACTTAGTATAATTTCAACATTTATAACATTTCAAGTTGAATAAACTGTTTGTAAGTTGACTGAACTTAAAATTTTAAGGCAGCCAGGTTACAAATTATTTTAAGTTGACTCAACAAATTGTTTTTTACAGTGTAGGTAGAATCAGAACATTTGAGGTATGCAACCCTCCATCTCGATCATTTCTGGCCAGCTGTCATACTTATTGGTTTCCCTTTCATTCTTCATGTGCTGAAAAAGACAGAAAAGGGAGATAAATTAATGTTCCTGAATGCATATGTTTAAACTTATGCATATAAATGTTAATAGCATTACCTGCTCAAAAGAGATTTGGGCCATGGTTTTCTTCCCTCCCACAAAGACCCAGTTATCTCTGAATTTCAGCTGGGAAATATATGCACTGCCAAGGTCTGCAATAAGTGTCCTTGCTTCATCATTGAGTCTATAATAAAGAAATCATACAAATTTTGAGACAAAACTATAATAAAATGCACATACGTGATTAAAAAACAGATAGAAATGCTACTCTACTTTGTGGCTGGATCATCAAAAGAGGCAATCAACACGATAGAACCATCCTTGATTGACTTCAGAAAGTCTATCAGCTCCTCAACCTCTGCCAACAACAAAAGATTTATTACATACACGTGAACTGAGAATGCAAATCAGCATTTCATAATGCAAGATTATTAGCAACATGATGTAGCGAAGTAAGGATACAACATACTTCCGTTCCACATATTGAAGCTGCCAGTGCTGACGTGTTCACCTGTTTCTTCTGAATTTTGTATAACAAGAAATGTTAAAAATGAGCATTTATATCAGTTAGAACATTGAACAGTAACTTTCAATATTTCTACAAAATATTCTAAAAAAAATACAATATTTATTATTTATTATATTTAATATTAAATATATATTTATTTATAAGATGAAGTTAAAAGATTTCTAAAAAATTGCATTAAATTATCCAAAAAGAAAAACATGTTCGGCCAGAAAAAAAAAAAATCTATTAATATATATGTACAAAAAAATAATAAATAAAGCTAAAGACAAAACATGGTGCCTTTTTAATTCAGCTTTTTTAAAAGCAAAATTACCAAGCTCAACGTGCTTACCATTAATAACGACAATATTAATTCCTTGTCGGTTTCCTCGTGTGTCTTTCTCTATTAATCTAAAATAAATTAGCAGAACTAGATTAAATTCTGTTAAATAGCACTTATGGCATTCATTTAATTAGTCTTTAAAAGTACAGATTGTAAATTTAACAACTTAAAACGTTTACATTTTCCCCTCAAAGCATATTCGTGGTCCAACGATGTTTGTTGCACCGCTGGAAACCTTAAAGCTATAGTCATTTCCAGGACATGGTTTTGGGAGGCCGCATTTGCCTTTAGGACCTGATAAAACACACAGAAACAGACATTTAAATGTTTATCCTATTTTTCTTTTAATGGTGTATCATGTTTAATAATTGCTTACCATCATCTTTATGATTAGCAGGTTTCGACTTGATAGAAGCTACTCCTCCTCCCACTGACCTTTCTGAGTTTTACAAACATAGAAAAATGTACATTGTATACACACATACATACATACATATATATACACACATATATATATATATATATATATATATATATATATATATATATATATATATATACACACACACATAGTACTGTGCAAAAGTTTTAGGCCACTAGTATTTTCACCAGCTAAAAAATGGTTTAAAGTCAGTTATTTCTATCTTTTGCTGTAGTGTGTCAGAAAAAAAATATCAGTTTACATTTCCAAACATTCTGTTTGCCATTAATTGTAATAATCTAGTGAGATTTTTGTTTGCACAAAGAGTCTGACAACAGCCAGTGCTCCACACTGATCTAATCTCATCATCATCCAGTCTTCCTGGAATGACATGAAGACACAGAACAAACTGAAACAGAGTAAATCCAGAAGAACTGTGGCAACGTCTCCAAGATGCTTCAAGAGACCTACCTGCAAAGCTACCTGAAAAATTTTGCGCAAATGCACCTAGGGCAAAAGCTGCTGTAAACGCAAAGAATGGTCGCACCAAATGTTGACTTCATTTAGTTAATAGAAGTTAATTGATAAAGAAAATCTATTTATGACAGCATCCTCATTTTACAGCATTTTTACACAAGTGCCTAAAACTGTTAACAGTGCTGCAGGTAGGTTTCTTGAAGCATCCTGGAGACTTTGTCACAGTTCTTCTGGATTTAGTCTGTCTGAGTTTTTTCTGTTTCTTCATGTCATTCCAGAGACAGACTGGATGATGGTGAGACCAGATCTCTGTGCAGAGCACTCGCTGTTGTCAGACTCATTGTGCAAACAAAAATCTCCCTGGATTATTACAATTAATGGCAAAATGAATGTTTGGAAATGTAAACTGATATTTCCTACTGACACACTACAGCAAAAGACTGACTTTAACTGACTTTAAACCATTTTTTAGCTGATGAAAATACTAGTGGCCTGAGACTTTTGCACAGTACTGTATACATGTATATATATATATATATATATATATATACACATATATATATCAGTGGAAACTATTAAGAACTAATACGCATACATACATATATACATGAAATATTCCTTGTATTAATAACTCACCTACTAAATCTGATAATGTTAAATCAGGATTTGTCTGCAGGAGTCTGAGGACAAGGCTTATGGAAATTATGAGGGCAGCCACCATGAAAACGAATTTCAGTTTTTCTGTGAAAGCAATTAAAGTGTGATTATATATAATTCTCATAATACAGTATTATCCATCTTTGATTGTAGATTTAATGTCCACATACTATCTTGCTCCTAATAGGGTGAGTTCTTCAAAAACAGAACAATGATATTTCACAACATAGTATAGTTTTTCTTAGTTTCTGGACCATGTTGGTCATTTATAGTCCAGGATCAAGTTGTACCAGTAACAAAAACAGAGGTTTACTTGTCACAAAACCAGTTTGACCACTTTACGCAGACATATCTTTTTTTTTTTTTTATCAGCAATAACATATACCTAATTCAACAAAACATAAACTATGTTAGTTCTCATATACTGTACATGTAAGTCTATTTAGGAGGGTTGTGGCATCACAAACAACTTTAAAAGCTGAGAATTGGTTATGTGACTTTTATAATCAGTCACCTGTATGCAAAAGAGATATTTGCATTTGGAGCCACTTTCCACTTTGAATGGTACAGCATTGTGATACTACACAATGTAAGCAGGAAAGTAAACACTGCACTGCGCTTCTGAACGAGACATCTAGCATGTCTTCAAAAGCATAACTTACTTTTGTCTCTCTGTCTCTTGTGTAGCACAAGGGGACCAACTAGAAATAAAAACGTCAACATAAACATAAAATAGAGAGAAAACAGACATAAAGAGATAGCGATGAGAAACCAACCTCTTCGAACGTATATCATGATTGAATTGTTACGCTCGTCTCTCCTCACAGCAGCTGTACTTCCACTTTAAGTGAAGGTGAAGAAACTTAAGCTATTCACCACATCACATTAGCAATCTATAATTAGATCATTTTCTGTCTTTTCTAAAAAAAGAAAAAAAAAAAACGTTAATCTCTGATGTCCTTGCTCCTGCTGATCTAACTGAATGAAGTTCCTCTAGACTTTAGACTCGAGGCGTAAGGCTGACTAATGTCAGTGCAAAGGTAGGGCATTGTATTTGAACCATATTCTCTCCAACTTGATTAACTCGTTCTTTAGGAATCCGGCTAAAGCACAGTCTAGTTTGGCAGCTTGCATGTGCATAAGTAACTTTAAACTAAACTGAGAACAAAACTGTACAGTACACTAGAAATTAGAACAGGGCTAGTATAAAAATATAATAAAGCAGTATATCCTACTTATTTAGAAGAACGATTCCCTTCGTATGTCCATGTAGTATTTACAAGGAATTCCTATGGTAACGAAGAGTTTTGTCCGTTTGTGGACGCTGTAGCTTCGCGGCTGTTTGTAGTTCTGCGTTGGCGTTGTCAATATTGTTTAACAGCCAAACCGCAAGAAGGCGGTGTCGACATCAGGAGTGCGTGTGTTTTTCTGTTGTATGTTGTCAAATAGACCGCTAAATTAAATTAATGAATACTTAGTGGAACAACACTTATAAACAAACACGCCGATTCATTTATGATATATGGTCTTATTTATATTTATTTTGCATAAAGTTGATACTATCAAATACCTTGGAGTATGGCTTGATTCTGAACTTTCATTTAAATGACATATTAATCATATTCTACGTAAAATTAATTTTGGAATTAGTACATTACATCGACCTAGATATTGTTTTTCATATGGTGTTCGTAAGAAACTTGCTTCTCAACTTATACTTCCAGTTTTTGATTATTGTAATGTTGTTTATCAATCTGCATCAAAATTAGATCTTGCGCCGCTTAACACAGTATATAACAGACTTTGCAGATTTGTTTTGGGATGTTCTTTTTATACTCATCATTGTATAATGTATGATGCACTCCAGTGGCCATCTTTGCATACAAGACGACATATTCATTGGCTTCTATTTCTTTTCAAATGTATTTATTTTAACTATCCTAGTTATTTACAACATTTTGTACCTTTTTCTTCAAATTATCAAGTTAGATATTCTGTTCAGACCTATTTCTTTGTTCCTCGTGTCAAAAAAAAAAAACAATTGGTAAAAAAGCTTTTATGTTTAAAGCCCCTATTGACTGGAACAATTTACCTGCGTATATTCGAACTATTACATCATTTAAGATATTTAAGCAAATTTTGTTTTCACAGTTTGCTTTGGTTTGTACATGTTATTAAGTTTTTTTGTGTGTGTGTGTGTGTATTGGATCCACTGATCAGTGTATAGTGTATTTTGTATTAGGTTTTGTTGTATATTCGTTACTAGCTTTTAATGGCTGGTTAATAATTTTGTGGTGCTTTTTTTTCCTTTTTATTATCGTTTGTGTTTAGTGTTGTTTAAAGATGTATCGTTAATGTGTGTTTTGTTTTGTTTTATGTTGCGATTGTATTGTATTGTGTTGTGGGACCCCCTCTAAAACGAGATGGTACATCTCAAGGGGTTAATCCTAATAATAAATACCTGCCTATAATTTATTTTTCTTATATCTTACCTTTAATTGGCTAAGAAATCAAATACACTGCCAAAAAGTTAATAATTTGTGTTTTGTAATATATTTTTTCTGTTTTCCAAATGGCAATTTTGTGATTTGTTCATACACTTTTATCCATTTTTATCACAGAATAAGGCAGAAAATATATTTTATAGTTTCTATAGGCTATGTCAGTTAGCACTGCATTATTCCTATACTTTGTTTATTACCTTGAGCCAGTTGTATAAACTGCATAAAGCCTCTGTCTTAAGAACTAGTCTGACCAAATAGCAGTTAGCCAAGGGGTAATCAGCCCCCTGATAGCACACATACATCAAGCAGATGTTTATTTGACATTTATTTATTTATTTTTTTGCTCATCTGCAAAACCTCTATAGGATGTTTCCTATCAGATGTCAGATAGACGTCTGTTAGATGTCTTTAAGATGTTTATGATTTAGAATGGATGTAAAACTGACATCTCACTGATGTCTGTCAGATGTCTGTACACAGCAGATGCTTTCCAGATCAAGTTATCTTTAACAGACATCTTGCAGACGTATGTGCTATCTGGGCTTAATAATGATGACTAGTCTTAAAGAAGAAAAATAGCTGACTAACTGTTAAAACTAGTCTTAAACTTTTATGAAACTGGCCCCTGGAGATGACTTGAAAAACACACATAAACTATGTAAACATAAACATAAACCATCACAATGTGCGTGTACCCTGTTGAAAAAAACAGTATACGCTGGTAGGTAGGTTTTGATACTGGTTTAAGATGGTTATTTGCTGGTTTATGGTGGTCCTTGACCAGCAACATGACCAGGAAAAAAAACAGCAAAGGACCAGCATAAACCAGCATCAAAACCTACCTAACCAGCATTCCAGCATCCCAGCATCAAAGCATACCTACCAGCATATGCTGTTTTTTTTTTCAACAGGATATTGTCTTCAAGTTTTTTATTCAGTTTAGCCATGGTGATGCTTTTGTCCGTATTTGCAAAGCCAATAGAGGCTAATAGTAAGTAATGCAGACCCTTTCATCTACCTATAGTAAGAAAATCTCTGGTAATACACTCTCTGGTATTAGGGATTTCCTTGACAGGTCATAAATTGTTACTTCCATGAGTTCATTTTGAAGTTTCCGCAAGAGAGCGCCCTCTGGCATCCAGTATGAATGAAACAGACTCTGCAAGAGATCATTCAGCACTCCGTGATGTTCACACCTCCTCATTTCGGATACAAATAAAATGCCAGGTCTTATATAGGGTTAGAAAACGCAAACCCAAACTGGACCAGTCAGCTTTGAGCAAAGTGGCGTATCTGATCCAGTGAAGCCATTCCCTCAGTATATCTTATATTTTCTTTCTGCTGCCTTTTCAAACTTTTGCTGCAGCAGAAGTGTTTATTCTTGCCTTGTAAATGCATTTAAATTACATTTACTCATAAAGACATCTCTTAATCTTCAGCAGAAAAGTGGATCCAACTGACACTTTGCTGATGCTCTCCACATTCCGTTTGATTGGCTGTACACGTCTCACTTTCAGGTGCACATGCTCTAGAGTTAATTACAAACTCTGGTATAAACTCTGAGTTGACAGAGAACGTTTATATCGAGCTTTGTGTGCCCGCTGAACCTGATCTAAACCAGGTTGGATTTATTTGGTTTTGTCAACTCTAAACCTACTCTGAAACTCTGAGTTTGTTCAGCTAGATTCATGCAATAGGCCACTGATGTTTATTCATGTTTATTTCATGCTATAACTAGTAAAGAGGAAGAGATGATCGGTTAACATGTCACTTGAACTGAGGCACTACAGTGATCTGTCATGACACATTTAAAAGCCACAAAATGGTATCTATTGTTTCAATTTCTTGAAAAATAATACATTTTGAAAGCTGAGACTTTGTTTAATACTTAAAGTAACCTGCTCTGTCTTGTCTGTCAAGGGCAGTTTTCTCTTTGCTCCGTAATCTATTTTTCACTACATGACAGAATCATGTCTGGTGTGAGAGAGGATGGCTTGTCAGAAATAGCAACAGTAATGAAGGGGGAGGGGGTCTTTTCGAAGGGTCCGTTCTGAGCTTTTTGAACATATACAACATTTTTGAGAGTTGTTGTCAGATTTCATTGGTGATTTCACATATAAGTTTATTGAATCTCTCTAATTCATCTTTTTCATCTTATATCAGAAATATAATAAATATATATATATATATTCCAGTTTTTATGGACATTCACACAAAGACCAGTCACTATTACAGAGAAAACTAAGAGGCCTCACAGCATTTGACCACTGGATTTACAAAAGCATTTGTGTTTTTCATCAAGTGTTTATTTTTTGTTCAATATTATATGAACTTCTGATGAATACATTAATTTTTATTTGAATTATCACTCAGAAGGTTATTTAATCATGTACTATGTCTTTGGAAATAATTCCCATTATTTCTTAACATTTTTTGCCCAATATAGTTTTACCCATAAGAATTAAAAATAAATATTTTAATAATCATCACATACGCATTTTCACAGTTTTCTGACGTTGGTTATTAGTCACATGACGTACAGGTAAAAACAGTGTTTTATTATGACTGAAGTTATTTTAAACTGATTTACTTTAATTGTACATTTTTATGATTTAATTACTTGTTTTTCTTTAAAATCACAAACCCCCTGCAGTTCCTTCACAAACCCCAGTTTGAGAAAACTTGACAATGTAATGCACTTCATGTTGATAATAACAATGAATGGAATACATTTTCTTTTTCTTTGTATTTTTACATCAACATGGTACAATATTATCCTATTTAAATTAATGTGATAAACAAGTTAGATCAAAAGTTATCAGAAAGTAGTCTGAATATATTACCTAAAATGTGTAATGTAATGGAGTAATGTATGTGTAATGTAATCTATTGTAGTGACTTGAAATGACTTGTACTTTTAAGTTGATTTACCTTGTTAGTTGAAATTACTTATACTTTTAAGTTGGTTTAACTTAAAAATTTAAGGCAGCAACTGAACTTAAGTTTTCAAGTTGAAACAGGTGATTTTTTTTTACAGTGATTACAATGTCATGTAATTTGGAATCAGTACGGTATTACAATTAGTAAGTAATCAACCCAGCTCTGTGCATAGTAACATTTAAATATAAAAGTCAGTGAAAATATACATTCTGAAGGAAAATGTGTCTGTGTGTGTGCATGTGTGTTTATCAATGCATGAATGCAGAAGCACTCTGTATGTGGATTTTGAGCTCAAAACCACACTTTAAAAATTGCAAATGCATATTTTCCAGTTTACAAAACATTTTGAGTCTCTACTAAAAAATCCTATTTTCTTGAAATGACATAAAAACCCTTGTCAGACCCACAAAATTACACCAAATGTTGTCCAAACTAGTCAAACACAGTTGTCTGTAGAAAGAATTTCATTAGATGTAACACATTAGATGTGTATTTCCAGATATATCCTCTAGTCATTAAAAAAATTGGTAATTGCTTCTGCAGCAGCAGTCAAGCGATTCCGACGATCTCTTAGTTCTTTGCGTCTTCTGCTGACATCAGAATTTTCAGACAGGAGCTCATGCACATCTGGCTTTTCCAATAATTTCATTATGTCAGTAGACAAGAGCTGAGCAGTCTCCTGCAACATGTAAAAGCTGACCATCAAGGGCAGTTGGTCAGCCATCCTCTGCACCACAATCTGAAAGGAAACAATTAGGTAAGTTACTTCCTCACACCACAAGCACAGTGCAATCTGTTACTGAAATCTAAAAAGATCTACCTCGTAATATGCCTCCAGCATATGACTGTAACTACATGGTTTGTCAAAGACAGGTAACTCCTTTGTTGAAAAAGCCTTGTTTGTAACCTCTGTCAAGATCTTCAGAAAGATGGGATCTTGAGTGTAGATCCTATTTTCCATTTTAAACTGCTCTGAGATTCTCTGCTCAGCCTTTTCTAGTTGGGTTAACTGAATGTGGTTGAGTTTGTCCTACAGAATCAAGTAAAAAAAATACAAAGGAAAGAGAATTCGATCAAACTGGATTAACAATTTCTGCAATATTTAAGGAGTAACTGAGGGGCATAATTTACCTTAATAGTGTTTTGAAGTACATGATAGTTCTGGAAACACTCATTCACCACATCACTGAATTGCTTGATGACAATGTCTTCAGAAGAAATACATAAATCAAAACGACAAATAGCCACAGATGTCCCACAATTCAGATGTGCTAAAACTATTGGTTGTTCAGTTGCTGATCTAATTTTTTGGTTTTATAATGGAGGTTCTCCACAGTGACCAGAAGGTCTTTATAAACACAAATATGTGTGATGGTACCTTTTATGGCATTGAGTAAATCAATGGCCGGCTCTTTAAGTTCTGCCACATGGTCCTGCAGAATCTTCTCAAACAATCTGTAGTTGCTGAAGCCAGGCAGTTCCCTCCCTCTGTTTTTCTGGCTCAACTCATTTGTATTGTTGACTTGTAATGGAATCAAGAAGGATTTTTTTTAAATTAGAATAGATGAAAGAACAGTAAATTATTTTGCTTCTTAAATGTGAAAATATACTCACAAGTACTCTTTGTACTGTTAAGATAATCATTCCATTTTTTGAATTCAGCACGGAGCTGGGCAAACAAAGTTTTCTCAGTCATCAGCTCTCCTGATAATAGGGATTTGATTTGCTCGTTGAATCTGTTTAAGGTCTGTGAGAAATTTTTTTTTATTATTATTATTTTTTTTTTTTAATCACAAATGCAATCTCATATTGCAAGTTTACATCTCAATTTTACTTGTCAGAATTGTCAGGTTATAACCGGCTCAGATTTTCTTTCCCTCACAAACAGAATTGTATCAGATGACATTTGTAATTTAGAATTTTTTCTCTGAATTCTGTTTTTTTTCTTCTAATTTATAATAATACAATAATAATAATAATAATAATAATAATAATAATAATAAAAAGATCTGTCTGTATCACAAAATGCATATTTTGGGATCTTTTAGGGTTCCAGCAGATTAGACCCCAAAGATAATTTTCAGAAGCAAGAAGATTTGATGTCTTGAGGTCCTACTTTAATGAGGAATTCCTTGGCTCCCTCAGTGTCTTCTGGTGGTCCAGCCTCACAGTCCTTAAGGTCTCTCTTCACACTCCATAACTGTGTTTTTATATCTTCATGGAGCTGCGGTAGTGATTTCTGACAAAGATAAGCAAGATTCAATTTGATTATAGTAGTACAGTTAGTACAGTTCACTAAATTCATGACATTTGAGACATTTAGAAACTTACTTTGATGTGATCAACAAGATCCTGAGTCAGTTTGACGGCAAGACATTTAACAGTTGCTTTATTGTCTTCCAAGATGCATCTGTAGAAGAAGATTGTACAAGGTTGTTACACTTGTTACAAGGTGGCTTATTTTAGTTTATACACTCCATATAATAATAATATATATAATATATATATATTAAATAAATAAAAAATAATTTTAATTTTAGGATACATTAGCAGAAGGCAAAATTTCAATGGTGTTATTTCACAATCAATTGTCATTTACTTTTTTACTTTATGAGGTTCCAAAAATATGAAAATGATGTTAAATTGAGAAATTAATACATGCAACAACAAAAAAAAGTCTTCAGTCTGTAACCTGAAATAGTCATGGTTTTGGAAGAAATCTCTCTCTATTTGTGCCGCTTCCTCGAGAGGAATTTCATCATTGATCTGCTGTTGTCCTCTACACTTCACCATGATGTAACCTTTGCGAAGAGGAATCACTTGGTTGTGGACAATGGACAGAATGCTCTTCTCAGTTCCCTTGTCAATGAGGTCTGGCTTGGTCAAAATGGCTGTAAATATGAAAAATAGCTATTTTTAGCTTTTTTATAAAAAGTCCATTTGCTGACAACTGTGCTGTAAGATATTTGGTGAGATATTAGATGTTGTACAGATCATTTGTTTCATTACCAATAGTTCTTATGCCATCAGGATCTACTTCCTGTGCCATTTGTAAGGCTTCTGTTGTTGCAATGTCAATGTTACAAGGGACCACAACCAGGTTTACAGTCTCATGTTTTATAATATATTTCTTGATCAGACGTTTTATCTACAAGACACAGGCATAGTTTTAAAATTAGATGTTGATATGAAGTGCAAGATCAGATTATATGACCCACCTGTTTTCCAATATCCTCTGGTTGTCCTTCTACTGGGACTCGAGCGATTCCAGGTAGATCGATCAGAGTGAGGTCACACACATCTGGTGACATGATCTCTAAAGTGATGAGCTCATCAGATATTCCTACCCCTTTTCCTGCCAGCTCATTCTGGGCTGTAGAAAACAAACTGAAAACTTAACTATGTTCCTTTAAAGCAGTGTGAATAAAGACAGATTCATCTTAGAGCCTGAAACTTCTCTTTAGCACTGTTTATTGACATAAATCACTCCCAGTCAGTTCAGAAATACTGTCAATCATCTGCCGAGAAAGGAGAGAAACAGTGAGAAAACAAGCTACTGTAAAGAGGCTATTGTACTTAAAGGGATAGTTCACTCAAAAATAAAAATTCTGTCTAAGAATACTTTTTGTGCGTCGGCAGCACAACACACGTGTCGTGGTACTCTCATTCTTGATTATAGTCATTAATTTTGTTTTCTTTGCACACAAAAAGTTGTCTTGTATATTGATAAAATTAATGTTGAACCACTAATATCACATGGACTATTTTTACGATGTCCTTACTACCCTTCTGGGCCTTGTGGTAGGACAGTCACTGTCTATGGAGGGTCAGAAAGCTCTCAGATTTCATCAAAAATATCTTAATTTGGTTCCGAAGATGAATGTAGGTCTTACAGTATATTAGAAGTAAATTATGTCATTCAAATATAGAATATTTAGAAATCTTGTCTTCAAGTACACAGGTTTGTATTTGAGAAACAGTAGGCTAAATATTAGAGACAAAGATTATAATTAAATGTTCATTTCATTAATTACTCAAAAGTTTTGATAAAAATAGTTTCAAGTATTCAAGTATTGCATTGTTAGCTTAGCAACATGCAAAGTCTCCCATGCATTTTTTTGAACTGTGAAATCATATATGTTTATATATACATATATGAAATCATGTGTTTTACATAGCTAAAACAAATAAAACCGCTTCGTACTTACCATATAAAGTATAAAGAGAGAAAGAGTAAAATTAATATTAAAGTGATAAAGTCCTTCACATTAGTCAACAGCAACAAAGCTGTCAATTGTCAAAACAGGAACAAAACTGACAAATCAGCATCCAAGAGTACAGCCATCCATTCACATGCATAATAAATTTAATCCAAAATAAATTTGGCCTTTTATTTACTAATTGTGATTTATTATGTACACCAGTAATAGTAATTTCCAGCAGCTTTACTAACCTGCTGCCACATGTTTTTCAACTAATGAAGGATCTGCAAATTCAATTTTCTCCTCATTGTAAGTTGTTTCACCTGCCAGTTTGCTGGGTTTAATACCTGCAACAAATCGTGGTTTAAATCCAGTTGTAAAAGTTTCAAGCCAGCTGAAAGAAACCCTTCCAATTAAGAAAACAAAAGAGACTCCAAGCAGTACTACTAACCTGCAGATTTCACAGATTTATTTGTTTTCTTATTGTAAGTTAAAACAGCCTTCCAGTTGACTCCTGTTACCTTCTTCAGCCTCAACTCTAGTGGACATCTGGTGACAATTCCTACAGCCAACACAGTTGAGTTAGCAATTAACAGAAAACTAAAAGTGAAAAAACCTGTGACAAGTGCTTTATAACCGTGCAGGTGCTGACAAATAGAAATCATTCTGTAATTACAATTCAACGGTAAATACACTTAGTTTAGCAGTCTTCTTATTGATTCACATATCTGACCAGCTAATCTGAAGTTGCCAGAGCAGTTTCACAACAACATGAATCTCAGACTGGAGGTGCTGGTGTAATCGTGGTTCCTGGTATCACTGTAAAAACTTTGTTGAGTCAGCTTAAAATAATTTGTTACCCTGCTGCCTTAAAATTTTAAGTTCAGTCAACTAAAATAAGTTTAGTCAACTTGAAATGTTAAGTTCTGCTAATTAACAACTTAGATATTTGTGTTTGCTGAACTTAACAGATGGGTAAGTAACCCAGCTGCCTTAAAATTTTAAGTTGATTCAACTCAAATATCTAAGTTGTCACTCAGTATAATTTAACATTTCAAGTTGAATAAACTTTTTTTGAGTTGACTGAACTTTTTTTACTTAAAATTTTTAGGCAGGTTACAAATGATTTTAAGTTGACTCAACAAATTGTTTTTTACAGTGTACATGACAGTGAGTTCAGTGTACTCCAGTAGCTTCCACAGTCACCAGAATTCAAACCAACTGTGCAATACTGGAGAGGTGTACCTAAACGTGGTCACTGAGTGTGTATGAATATCCAAGAAGAAAGAACAGTTAAATTATTCCTTACCACTTCCTCTTGGTAACGCAACTCCAGACAGCGCTTCCAACACAGAGCTTTTTCCAGAACTCTGGTCTCCAATCACTGCAATAGTTGGTAAACCCAAGTCCTTATGAATGCCAACTGTCCGCAGAGTGTCGATCAGATCAATGTATGGACGAATGCTCTTTTCTAAATGACTGTGAACTTCTCCCTTCATTTTCTGACTGCAAATATAGAAATGTGTATATGTAGAAAAAACCTAACTTCTTGTTTTATGTAAAAAAGCTTCAATTTTACAATGTTTGTTCAGTTATACACAATGTAATCGAACAATTGACTGATGTGATATCTTTCTTGTACTGTGTTCTTTGCGTGGCACATCCCAAGATGTTCAGCAATAAATCCACCTTAAATCTGTTAAACAGTAACCTATGACTTCTTTGAATCATTTACTAAGCAATGAAGGCAGAATGTGTATTTACTTTATCACCTTATTACCTTATAGTACATATATCACAAAGGGTGATATATGTACTAAAGGGTGCACTCATGGATACAAACACAAAACACCATCGTAGTAACAAACATGACAATAAAATAAAAAAAAACAAAAAAACATTAGGGTCAGGCTTTATTTTAAGCTCCGGTTCTCGCTATTGAGAAATCATTTACTACGACTTTTGCCGCAACAAACTCCTAATTTGCTGCTTATTAAAGGGGAAGTTCATTTCTAGAACAAAAATTTACAGATAATTTACTGACCCCCATGTCATCCAAGATATTCATGTCTTTCTTTCTTCAGTCAATAAGAAATTATGTTTCTTGAGGAAAACATTTCAGGAATGTTCTCCATAAGGACGTCAATGGTGCCCTGAAGTTTGAAATTCCAAAATGTAGTTTAAATGCAGCTTCAAATGGCTCTAAACGATCCCAGCCGAGGAAGAAGAGTCTTACCTAGTGAAACGATCTGTCATTTTCAAAACAAACTGACACTTTATATACTTTTCAACCTCAAATGCTTGTCTCACTCATCTCTGCGATGCGCATGCGTAGTCTGTGTAATCCGGATCCAATACAATTCAGGGTATGTCGGAAAACTCTTGTGTCGTTTTCTTCTTCGATGTCAAAATTGTCCTACATAACTGTTTTACCATTTTTTTTGGGTAAATGGCATTTGATCTTTGCATGTTCACTTTGTAAACACTGGGTTGGTACTTCTGCAGTGATGAGGAGCGATGGAGTTCACACAGACTTAGACAAAACAAGCGTTTGAGGTTAAAAAGTATAAAAATTGTCAATCTGTTTAGAAAATGACTGATTGTTTTGTTAGATAAGCCCTTCTTCCTCAGCTGGGATTGTTTAGAGCCATTTAAAGCTGAATTTAAACTGCATTTTGGAAGTTCAAACTTGGGGACACCACTGAAGTCCACTATGTGGGGATAATTCCTTTTTCCCTCAAGAAACATAATTTCTTATCGACTGAAGAAAGAAAGACATGAACATCTTGGACGATAAGGGGGTGAGTAAATTATTTTTAAATTTTTGTTCTGGAAGTGAACTTCTCCTTTAATAGTTAGTAAGGTAGTTGTTAAATTCACAACCTGAATTTAAAGGCACAACCCTGAAATGTATAATTAATTCTAAAGTGAAGGTCATCGTAACCCATTAGTAATAATTAAAATATAACTAAATCCGTCAGAAGGAATTACTAATTATTTGGATTCGTATTCTAAAGTGAAAATCATGACAACCCACTAGTAATGACTCAAGAGTTACCAAATCCATTGGAAGAATTACTATTCAGAACCTTACAAAAACATCAAAAGTTTACAGTGCCACCAATAGAAAGTGACCAATATTCACCATTACAGTTACCATTAAAACCAGTACAATTCCCATTATAACCACCATTACAAATTCTGGGAAGGCTTCTATTGTTTTTTTCAGCAGGGCTAAAATGGCTGTTGCTGGCAATCTGCGTCGGAACGTTAACATTTTAGAAACACGCTGCATTTATGTGCACACATGTTTTCCCACGCATCTTTTTTGGTTTTGGAGGTTATCCCAACTCCGAATTTTCCTTTGATTATATCCTTGTTTTCATCAACAAGTTGGGCAAGAAGCCATTCTTGCATCCAGTTTGGTTTTACATTTGTATGTCTTACTATCAGCCATGATTATTCTACTCTGTTAATTAAAAGTCTGTTTAAATGCATATCTGCTAATTGTTTAAGAGAAGCACACATGGTAAAGGCTGACAATTATCTGAACACAGACTTGTTTAATTAATGACACTTAGTCTGCATTTTAAAATCTTTATTTGATTGTGCCAACATTTTTATTTTTAAACTCTTTTGAATATAGCAACATAATATGGTGCTCTACAATATTTCTATGAATAAATCTCGTACAAAGACCCCTCCCCTATCAGCCAATCACAGTGTGCATAGTTAGTAGGCACAC
Organism: Labeo rohita; assembly: GCF_022985175.1. NCBI lineage: Eukaryota > Metazoa > Chordata > Actinopteri > Cypriniformes > Cyprinidae > Labeo > Labeo rohita. Next base: position 13,432,035 of record NC_066893.1, read on the forward strand.
TGACATCATCCATAGTAACAAGGTCAGCTCCGCCCTTACTCTTAGTTTAAGACTTCTCCCTATTCCTTAGTAAAAGCTTGTCTCAGCAACTTTGTCAATATGTTTTAAGATAATTTATTTTACAGTTATTTAGGTGAACTTAGGCGCTGTGAAAATGATAACTGTGTCAGGCTAAAACTAGCAAAAAACATGTGTGTTGTGCCAGGTGTATGATAAGGCCCCATGTGCTGTTATCTTGAAATTAGGGTAATTATGACGTTGTGAATGCAGTATTTTATACAGTTCACTGATGAAAAGATATGAAAAGGGTGTGAGCTTATATCACACTTTCATAGTCAAAGAAGTTTAGTGACATGGTAGCATGCTCCACCAGACAAAGTTCATGTAAGATAAAAAATAATATGGCTAATCTCATTAGACATTTAGTAATTTCATATCTTCTATTTCTTCTTCTTCTTCTTCTTATTATTATTTTAAAAAAAACATTAATATCCATTTTAAGCTCAATCTCATACTATTATGCAATTCTAAGTGCATTAATGCTATCTCTGAGCTGCACTTCAGACAGTTTCTGAAAAGAAAAAAAATAAAGATATTACTCGCTTGACAGTATTACAATAGTGTCACACCCCTGTGGACTGTTTCTGTGGTTTTACTTGTGTATGCACTTATTTGGTCTTTCCTGTTCCGTTTTCAATTGTTATGTCATTGTTTAATCGATCTCACCTGTCCTGTCTTTTCGTGTCGTTTTGCGTTGGATTCCCTGTTGTTCCTGTCTGTTCCTGTTCCTTGTGTGGATTATTTAATAAAAGTGCATGTTCCAGATCTCCTTGTCCCTACTCCTCATTCCCCGCACACGACGCCGTGACAAAGCTTGTTAAAATATGATCATAATTTATTTTTTCATTTGCATTGTAGCCTTCAGTAATTATTTTATTGTTGTTGACAGACACATTACAGTGAGACAGAAAAACAAAAAAAACAGTGACTGTATTTGCATCAAAGGATTGGCAGTTTGTGTAGCTGTCTGTTTTGTTAATGTATGAATTCTCTTTTTTTCATTTTTTTATTGTATTTTTTTTTTTGGAAAAAAGATGTGAACACCATGCGTGGCCTTGACAACTGAATAAATGTTATGATGGATAAAATTGTGTATGTTTACTAAATTGTTTAACGCCACTTAACGTAAGGTTATGAAACAGTTCTTCCTCACACAAACAGCAGTGTGTTTTATGACCAACCAAATCTTTTTGTCCTTATCAGACAACACTGATGTTTTTAATTGACATATTCAGTGAAAGTACAGAAAAAAGTAAATCATAGCTGTATTACAAGTAGAACAGCATAAATGTTTTTGCTATGATGTGCAATCTATAATTAAGCTACACTGGTAGGCCTAACAGACACTAAATAGTTATAAACAACTTTTAAACAACTAGTGCTAAGCTAACAGTGTTATTTTACAAGACGTGTATCCTTGTAATTTGTTTTTTATTATTATTTTGATTCTTGATACACTATTATGGGACATGCAGAATGAAGATACTTTCAAATGTCATATTTGTGGCATCATTATCTCTAATTTTACAGCAAAATGTAATTGAGTTTATATGATCATGACTACAAGGTACATGGCCTATATTTCCACATTCGCATTATCTTTTCATGAGACCAGACTGTTTGAGACAGACGTTTATGTCAAAGTTCACTCTACTTCAAGTTATCACTGGGCTGTTTGGGATCATATAGACTCCATATTGAACAATAAGGTTACAGGTTAATGGTAACAGTTAATCGCATTTGATTGCTTTAGTGGGAGCTTACGGCTTTTCACCCATAGACTCTTTCTGTGTGTTGCATTGTTACTCCAGTAGGTGGAGTCAAGTGACTGTTTTTATGAGCCATTCACCTCTTCTTTAACACTGAGTTATTCAGGAATGGTCTTCATAAGTGAGTTTTGTGGTGGAGGATTGGTGTTTGGGGACAGAGGGTTTTGAGTTGTAACCTTGGGGTAAGAGGCACCCTCAAAATAACAGGTTGCTTGAAAATGTTAAAGATAAAGTGTTAAAGGCTGAGTGAGTGTGAATGGGAGGCATTAGCTTTAGCTTACCTCCACTTCAGGATTAAGGAGAAGGCCTATGATAGAAATGTATTAAAGGAGTAGTTCACTTCCAGAACAAAAAATTACAGATAATGTACTCATCCCCTTGTCATCAAAGATGTTCATGTCTGTCTTTCTTCAGTCGTTAAGAGATACATTTCAGGTATTATCTCCATATAGTGGACTTCTTTGGTGCCTGCGAGTTTCAAAATCGCCCTACACTGTAAAAAACAATTTGTTGAGTCAACTTAAAATAATTTGTAACCTGGCTGCCTTAAAATTTTAAGTTCAGTCAACTCAAAAGAAGTTTATTCAACTTGAAATGTTAAATTATACTAAGTGACAACTTAGATACTTGAGCTGAATCAACTTAAAATTTTAAGGCAGCTGGGTTACTTACCCATCTGTTAAGTTTAGCAAACACAAATATCTAAGTTGTTACTTAGTACAACTTAACATTTCAAGTTGAATAAACTTATTTTAGTTGACTGAACTTAAAATTTTAAGGCAGCAGGGTAACAAATTATTTTAAGCTGACTCAACAAATTGTGTTTTTTATTTTTTACAGAATGTATACATTGCTGCAGAAGAACTGACTCAGTGTTTACAAAGTGAACGTGCAAAGAAGGGCAAACGGCCTTTACAACAAAAGGTAAGACAGCGATGTACGATTTTGAAGTTGGAGGAGAAAATGAAAATTTTTTCGACATACCCTAACTGTATTAACCCGGATTACACATAGTACGCATGCACATCGCAGAGCTAGACAAGACGACATTTGAGGTTAAAAAGTATATAAATTTTTACTTTGTTTTAAGAAAATGACCGATCATTTTACTACATAAGACCCTTCTTCCTCGGCTGGGATCATTTAGAGCCCTTTGAAACTGCATTTAAACCGCATTTTGGAAGTTCAAACTCGCGGGCACCTTTGAAGTCCACTATACGGAGAGCATTCCTGAAATGTTTTCCTCAAAAAACATAATTTCTTTACGACTGAAGAAAGAAAGACATGAACATCTTGGATGACAAGGGGGTGAGTAAATTATCTGTAAATTTTTGTTCTGGAAGTGAACTACTCCTTTAAGGGAGAGGGAATAAAATAAGTGTGTGTGTTCCTACCATATTTTGGGGACAAATTTGTAAGTGGTCCCCCCACCCCTCCCCTAAACTAAACTAAATGTTTTGTTTAGTTAATGACATTCCCCCCCCCAAAATAAAATTATTAGGATTAATTTGCCTTTTGGCCTTTAGATAAAATATTCTGCTAAGGTCAGATGACCCAAGAAGAGGGTTATTTTGCCCCAGTGGTGGAGTAAATGAGTACATTTATGAGTACAATCTTCATTTCAAGTTTACTAAGACAACATCACAATTTATTTCTTAATGCATAAAACTTTATTTTTTTTTATATGGCACCATAATTCTAAACTTTAAATTTTAAATGGCTTTACACAATATAACCATGCACATTTCTGTCTTAGTATACGTATAAGGAACATAAAAACAATTAAACTTATCTGTGTTCTGCCAGAAGCAGGATGTTATGCAGGTTGATTTACTTGCAAGACTAATAGATTTTTATTGTTTATTTTCAAAGCAAAAAATATTTATAGAAGCTAAGCTGTTTTAAGTTTCATTCAATCATTATAGAATTATTATTATCAGGAACATTAAATGTATTTTCAGATAAATATCGTCTAGTCAAAAGATCCCTCAAATAAAATCACTAAGTGCTTCCTGAGCTGCAGTCAAACGTTTCAGCCGAACCTGTAGGTCTTTGCGCTTTTTAGCATTATCAGAGTTATCAAACAGGAGTTCGCTCACATTTGCCCAGTCCAGTAAACTCAACATGTCAGTAGATAGGAACTGAGCAGTTTGTTTCAGCATGAAAAGAGTGATCATCATGGGCAGTTGGTCAGCCATCCGCTGCACCACAATCTGAAAGAAAATAAGGAGTAATATCCACATGTGCAAGTAATGCAGCCCATATAGTCTCTGAACAAACATTCAGATTTGTTACTGAAAACTCAGACCTACATCATAATATGCCTGCAGCATTTCACTGTACTTGGTTTTTGTGTCAAAGATGGGTAACTGATCTTCTGAAAATGTCTCATGGCTGATCTCATTTAACATCTTTAGGTAAATGGGATCTTGAGTGTAGATCATGTTTTCCATTTCAAACTGCTCTGAGATCCTCTCCTGTGCCTTGGCATGCTGACTTGCCTGAATGTTGATGATTTTTTTCTGTTGAGTCAGGTTAGGAAGTACAGATTAAAATCAAATAAAAATAACAATCTTTGCCACTAATTAGGAGCATTATTTACCGTAGTGATATCTAGAAGAACAGGGTAGTTCTGGAAACTCTGATTAGACACGTCACGGAATTGCTCAAGGATGATTTCTTTAGGAGAAATACATAAATTAATAAAACTGTGGCTTGACAATTCAGATAAAATGTTTAAAAAACCACTGGACTGTAACGTAATATTTTAGCTTTATAACAAAGACTTTGATAAATGACCAAAGAGTCTTTAAACGTGTGATGATACCTTTTATGATATTGAGTAAGTCAAAGGCTGGTTTCTTAAGTGTGGCCACTTGGCTCTGTAAAACAATCTCAAAAACTCTGTAGTTGCTGAAGCCGAGCAGTTCCCTTCCTCTGTTATTCTGGCAAAACTCTTTCATATTCTTAACTTGTTTGGGAACAAGAATATGTATAAAATTAATTGACTTTATTTATTCATTTATTTAACCAAAGATAACAACAATGAATTCAAAATGAAAAATAGCTGAATATGTACTGACAGGATGGTTTTGTATCAACAAGATGATCGTTCCACTTCTTGAAAATCTCCCGAAGTCGGACAAACAGATTTTCCTTAATGATCAGGTCTCCTGTTGATAAGGAGTTGATTCGATCATTGAATTTTTTTAAGATCTGTGAGAAAGAATTAATATTTGTTACATGAGTTTCAAGATATCATTATCACTGCATTTTCGCTTAAATGGAGGTTAAATAGAGGAGCCATATCTATCACAAAAAATTCAATATTCAATAGGTGTGTACAACAGGGTTCCCACACCTTGGTTAACTTCAAATTTGGGCTTTCCAGGTCCAATACTCTCAAATTCAAGGACTTCGTGGGGACACATTTAAAGTGAGAACTAGGTTACATCGTGTTACCTTGTAAGATACAACACGTTTCAGCAGTTTCAGCCTATTTTTGCAATGTTTCACGGTGTGTCTGTGAAACCATGACATACCATCGTAGTAGTTTTGTGGGCGCGTGAACGTCATGGCAACGTACAACACAAAGTACCTCACGTGGATCACACTTAACGTAATGCATAAATGTGTGTAACTAACGTAAATCAAGCAAGCTAGTATGTATAGGTCACAAAGTGTTGGCAAAATAACACATTAGCGGACCAGTAGGAATAATATGGAATTTTGTCCAGAAAACTTCTTGCACAAAATAAATTCAAGCACTTTCAAGAACCTGTATCTATACATGTTTATTTTCAATAACTTTGAATTTTTGAATTGGCCTTGAATTTTTTTTGTATTCACAAACTTTCAAGGATTTCAAGGACCCATGGGAACCCTGGTACAAATTCTGTACATGTGTCAAGATGTCAAAAAGAAATGTGAGCTCCAAAACTCTACGAGCAGACTTAAAAGGAACCCTGGGTTGTAAGACTTGGTATGGCTTAATATAATGTAAATTATGTCTCTTACTGAAATATGTAGTAGAAACCCCATAAAAGATTTTACGCTATTTGAAAATGTTATATTTTAAAAAAGCATGCATACGTTCTGTGTAGATTAAATGGTTGCACTCAGTGAGCTACTGACACTACCTGTTGCTATTTTTACCGCAGCACAATTTGGAAAATGAAATACTCATACGATGACACATTGTGTGGATTTTGGTTGTAATTTTCAGTCGAAGGGCAACAAGAGAAGCGATGTAAGTCTTTACTGCTTTCTTACCGATATAACTCTTAATACCCAGCCTTTCTCTTAAGGTCTCTTACTTAAAATTAAGTTCTATTTGCTACGTGCAAACAGAAGTGTAAAACCCCTCAGGGTTTGGGCACCTTGGATTTAACGATAATTCTGTGATGACTTTAGATCTTACCATAATAAGGAATTGTTTGGCTCCCTTTGGGTCTTGTGGTGGTCCTTCCTCGCACTCATTAAGCTCATTTTTTGCATCCCACAACATTTTTTTTACATTGTCATCGAGCTGCGGTAGGGATTTCTAACAAACAAGGGTTAAAACAGGCACAGTTTGCTTACAGCCTCTTAATCCATCCTACCACAAAATGCACTAAATTCATGCGTTTAGACTTACTTTGATATGATCAACGAGAATATGAGTCAGTCTGACAGCAAGACCTTTAATAGTTGCTCGATTCTCAGTCAAGAGGCCTCTGTAAATAAAGAAAAGGCACATTTAAAAGGGTAACTTATAAGGAAGTACTATTATTAGGATAGTAGGAAATATTAGGATAGTATAGTAAAAACATTGAAATATTAGGATGGGAGGGGGTGGTGTTTCATAAAACAAGTTTACAAAATAAGCCAGGCTTATTTCAGTTAGTCTGACTTCTTTTAAGACAAATCAAGTGACAATAAGTCAGACTTTGGTTAACGTGTTTTATGAAACACCCCCTGAACAGGGTATATCAAGCATATCTTATGTGTGTTTTTTTCATATTATGACCTGTAATAGTCATGGTTTTGGAAGAAATCTTTCTCCATTTGTTCTGCCTCCTCTAGAGGAATTTCATCATTGATCTGCTGTTGTCCTCTACACTTCACCATGATGTAACCTTTGCGGAGAGGAATCACTTTGTTGTGGACAACGGCCAGAATGTTCTTCTCTGTTCCCTTGTCTATGAGGTCTGGCTTGGTCAAAATGGCTGTGAAAACGAAAAATAGTTATAGTCAGAATCACCAAATAAGATATAAGAAGTCACCAAATAAGATATAAGATTATTTGTTATGAGGATCAACTGCTTCATTACCGATAGTTCTTTTGCCCTCAGGATCTACTTCTTGCGCCATTTTTAATGCTTCTGTTGTTGTAATGTCAGTGTTACAAGGGACCACTACCATGTTTATAGTCTCTTCCTTCTTAATAAATGTCATAATTAAATTTTTTATCTACAAGACATGAAGATGTAGTTGTAAACTTGGGTAAGTATAGTACTGAATGTGACATACAAAATGCAACCCCAAAATCAGATTATTTGACCCACCTGGTCTCCAATATCTTGTGGTTGTCCTTTCACTGGGACTCTGGCAATTCCAGGTAGATCGATCAGTGTGAGGTCACACACATCTGGTGACATGATCTCTAAAGTGATGAGCTCATTACGTATTCCTACCCCTTTTCCGGCCAGCTCATTCTGGGCTGTAACACACACACACACAATGTAAATGTAAATCAAATTTGACACATTTTAGACAGGCAGGACAATATACATAAACAGATGCTAAATTGACAGAGCTTTCAGACAGTCGATCAGATGCCTTGGGAGTGAGAACCGGATTCATCCAACTGGCTTTGAAGGATGGTGGTTTGGGATATTGGGTCTGTTGATTGGTGGGTGGGGTTTGGCGTTAACTGTTTTAGAAAAAAATGTTCACCCAGTATTTATATGAATAAATATATATACAGTGGGTACAGAAAGTATTTCAGTTTTTTTTCAATTAATCTGCAAAAATATCAACAATTCTGTGTTTTTCTGTCAATATGGGGTGCTGTGTGTACATTAATGAGGAAAAAAAATGAACTTAAATGATTTTAGCAAATGGCTGCAATATAACAAAGAGTGAAAAATTTAAGGGGGTCTGAATACTTTCCGTACCCACTATATATATAAATATTAACTTCTTTTTGAAATTTTGCATGCTTAATTGACAACACTGAAACGAAAAGATACTTGATGCAGTTTTACTAACCTGCCTTAACACGTTCTTCAACTTCTGAAGGGTCCTCAAATTCAAATTTCTTCTCATCGTAGACTGAATGTGCCACCTTTCCACTCCGCAGCTGGCCAGAAACATTAAGAGGACCTGCAATATTATATCCGATTGTCAAATGTATAATTTACAACTACTTGCAAGTTGCATGAAACCCCTTAAGATTAAAGATACTGACTTGCAAATATAGAGGAATCCACCAATTCAATTCTCTTCTTACGGTAAGACAGAACAGCCTTCCACTTGACTCCACCTGTTACCTTCTTCAGCCTCAGCTCCAGTGGACATCTGGTAACAATTCCTATCAAACAGTTGAGTTAGGAATCAGAAGAAAACTAACAGTGGAAAAATATATGATAGGTATATATTCAAAACACCAGTGCATGTGCTGGCAAAATAAACAATAGCCATATTCTCTTTGACTATGTACAGATCTCCAGTAACAAATAAGTGTAAAATTAGTCCTCACCACTCCCTCTTGGTAACGCAATTCCAGACAGCGCTTCCAACACAGAGCTTTTTCCAGAGCTCTGGTCTCCAATCACCACAACAGTTGGTAATGACAAGTCCTTGTGAATGCCAATTGACCGCAGAGTGTCAATCAGATCAATGTATGGACGAATGCTCTCTTCTAAATGACTGTGAACCTCTCCCTTCATTTCCTGACTGTAAAGATAAAAGTCTGTTTTTTATGTGCAAAACCTCACAGATTTTACAGTACAATTGGGTCATTCTATAATTAGGGGTGCAATTAGAATTTGACAATGTGAAGAAAAAAGTTTTCCTTTTTCCCAAAACCCCAAATATGACCTTACATAGCTGCTTTGAAACTATTTATATTGTATAAAGTGCTATATAAATGGTGATCAACAAAGGTGATCTGTAGGAATATGTGCATAAAATACCATCTATGTTTGCTACTGTCCACCATGTTACCTTTACTGGATAACACAGTTGACAAGTAACTTAGTTGACATTTTTAGTGTTTTCTGCCTATACTAAACATGGAAGGTCTAGAACTACTGAGCATATGGTATGTTTAGAAATACATTTTCATAAATAAAACATAAGTTTTAGTTAAACTGTCTTACTGCAATAATACTGGTGTAACACTGTTGACAGTCAAATAATTCACTCTTGACATAGGTTTGCTAGTTTAACCAATATTAGGGGAAAGAGACAGAACATAACTTCTAGTGTTTCATCCATGTGCTTATAGAGGAAATATCACAATAAACATTTGTTATTTTTGAAGCGCACACTCAAATGTCTTTATAACCTAATCTTACTGAAGGCAAAACTATAAAATTATTTTATATTTGAGGTCATTTTCATGCTTAAATGCAGAGTTGAATGAGCAACTTTCAAAATTGTACAGCTGAATACCAGGGTTGTATGTGATGTGAACATCATTTTTTAACAAAAGATATGGCTTTTTCAACATAATGTGACTGGGAAAAATATAATTGTGTATAAGAAAATTAAGAACTAGGACTTTATATTGATGAAAATATATTAAAAATATACTTCACGGACATGAGATGTACCCACAATTATAGAATGACTCTATTAATTTTTCCCTTTTAATTGTCTTTTATTATTCTTAATGTTATTATCTTTGTGTCAGTAAAATATTTCATAAATTGTTTTGAATTGTTTTCTCTCACACACACTCTGTATGACGGCAGTGTAAAACACACTGAATTCAAGATCAGATGAAAATTAAGTTGTGATTACCAAAAAAAAAAAAAAACTCTTATGTTGAGATCACAAGAAAATTAAGTCCTGAAACAAGAAAGAAAAATAATAATAATCCATGGCCTCTTTGGGCTTCCATATACATATATTTTTTAACTCTATCACATAACACGAAATAAACCAAACCTATGAAAGCATATACAAATATTTATCTCAAATGTAATAATGAGCTTAATAATATTTATACTAACCTTTCATTTTGGGAGCTATCACTATCTTCGTCTTCTTCATTTTGAGCACTTCTTTGCTTTGGAGATGAAAACAGAGAAAATAAGCTTGACATTTTCTTGTCAAAGAAAATAAAAGAAAACAAACAATTAGTTCCAATAAATGGTTAGTTACAAAAATAAATGATATATTTTTGGATGCCTCTTTAAACTATATAATTTAGATTTCACCCAAAAACAGTGTTTGAGGTGATGCTAAAGAGATATGAAGGAGAGTTTAAATCTGTGTGTCAGACTTGGCTACAGTTTATACACAATGCAAAATGCAAGACAGAATGAGTACTAATTTGCAAAGGAAATTGCCTTTGTGTCACACCCCTGGACTGATTAGTTGGTTTCTCCCATCATTTCCCCCTGCAGCTCTGTGTGTTGAGCTTAATTGGATTTTGGGACATACCATAAAAGACAATGAACCTGATCTATGTTTCCCTGAGGATTTAAATATTGAACCCCCTGTAAATTCTGAACTGTCAGCCTGTTTGGATTTCCCACCCACCCTCCCTCAGTCACCTCTGCTTCCTGTCAGCACCTCTGCTCACCCTCAGCTCACCATCTGTGCGGTGGGTTCGCCGCGGGTCTGCCAGTCTCCATCGGTGTCATGGCTGGAGGATCCCTCATCTTCGCCTCCAGCCTCAGAGTCCTGGACTCCGCCTCGGCCCTCCGACCCTGCGGCTCCACCACGGCTCTCAGCTCCCTCGTCTCCACTGTCACCCGTCGGTCCACCAGCTCCACCGGGCTCCATCATCCCTCCGGCTCCGCCCTGGTCAGTCGTCGCCCCACCTTCGTCTCTGGACTCCACTCCTCCGGCTGTGCCTCGTCGCTCCGTCCCTCCGGCTCTGTGGACCTCCTCCCTCCCACAGGCACAGCCTCGGTCCTCTGTCGCTCCGGCTCTGCCGCGGACCTCCGGATCTCCGCCTCCGCCTTGGTCGCCAGAGCCTTGGGCTCCGCCTGGGCCCTCCGGATCCTCGGTGTCGCCCAGGATCATCGGCTCTCCGTCTCCGCCTCGGGCTCTACCACCACCTGCTCCGCCTCCGTCGGTCGGCCCCATGGTGTCGTCAGCCCTTCCTCCACCATGGCTCCTCCCTCCATCGGCTCCACCGTGGGGTTCCATCATGGCTGCGGTCTGGGTCTCACCTGGCTCCTCCTGCTCCAGCCCCCTCCTGTCTCCTCCTTGGCTCCTCCCTCCATCATCACCTCCATGGACTATTCCGTCACCACCCTGGACTCCATCTTTTGCCCTCCTCCCGGGAGTCCGTCCTTCGCCGAAGCCCCCTCCTAAGACTGTACATTTTGTTTTCCCTGTTTGTCGGCGCGAGGACGCGCCTTCCGGGAGGGGGAGGTAATGTCACACCCCTGGACTGATTAGTTGGTTTCTCCCATCATTTCCCCCTGCAGCTCTGTGTGTTTTGGTATCTCCCTTATTGTCTGCACCTGTGTTTGTAATCTGTCTGTGTATATATAGCGTGTGTTTTCCCCCTTTCCTTGTCGGACGTTGATGTTACTACCCTGTGTTCCTGTGTCTCCTGTGTTCCCTGTTGGATTTATTAAATACCTTTCGTTTATTTACGTCGTTGTTTGTGTGCTTCGTCTGAGCGTGACACTTTGTTTGGGTATATGTGGGTGTGCAGGTTACACATGGCAGAATAAGAAAATAGTTTCTACAAGTCATTTTCCTCTCAAACTATACTGTTACTGACCCGCGGACAACCAATGTCACACAAATCTTATTCACTTGAATGGGGAAAGACCGAAATCTTGAAAACAATTCGTCAAGATTGCAATCCAATAACATTTCATTTAAAAATTAAATGTCAAGAAATTAAATCACACTCAAAAACAGAGCAACAGGTGACAGCATTCCTACACTCAAAGGGGACTGAGTTGTATAGGAGTAACATTGAGGCATCTCATTCACTACCACAGAGATTCAAAACAGAGAAACCAGCCATAATCGTTCGCTTGGCTAACAGGAAGTGTGGTGTTTGTTCACCCAGAGCAAGAGTTTTGGTTAGTTTAGATTACAAGAATACTCTGTTAGTTTTAGGGAATTTTCAAGTTCAGCTGCTAGTAAACTGTAATTGGCTGTTAATGTTGAAAGCCTGTTATTGGTTACAAAAGCAATGGGGTGTGGCCTGTAATTGCTTGCAGGAGTTAGAGAGCTAATGCAAAATCAGTCTTTATACCTGCCGGCGTTGATGTCGATATGGGGGTCGTAGTTCTGAAATAAAAACCTTTTATTTGGTTACTCTCCTTGTTCCAGTGCCGTGTTTCAGTAAAACCTCTAAACATACCCTGACTGTCTCTAGACAGCACAGGAAGCATAAAACTGAGTTGTTGACACAGGGAGGACGATTAGAGGACATTTGTTTGACATTTGTTTGTGTATTTGTTTGAATATTTGATTAAGAAATATGCTGACATTGCCAGAAAGGCCCGACTCCTCAGAAGACTGAAAAAAAAAAGCAAAATCTACATGGACTACAAATTGTAAAAAAATTATTAAGCTGAATGGAAAGCCATAACAAGCCAAAGTGTTAGTTAGGGAGTTGGAAAAATCGCAATAAGTCAAATGAGAACAAGGCAATGCAGTATACCCAGTAGTCAATAAAAATAAACAGAATAGAAATTACAACTACGTCATGTCCAGAAGATAAGCGGTCATTTACATCAGGACTAGATGCTTTGGTAACACTTTACAATACAGGTGCAGAAATATGCATTAATTCATGCTTAATTAATGCAGAGATAATCATGTGTTCATATATAACTCATGAAGAATTAAACCATTTATTAATAATTACTTCATCAGCAACAAATGAACATTCTATATGATTCATAGATTAACCAATCGATAAAATGTTATTAGTTAAATGTGTCTGTAACGTGAGGACGCTGAGGCGGTGTAGAATCCAATTGCAGAAGTTTATTATAAACAACAGCAAACATACACGATGAAACAGGCAGAGGGTCAATAACCGGAAAGGCAGTCCAAAACGTACAACACATAAACGTAATCCAGGCAGCAGAGAGATAAAGCAGGCAGTGGGTCAAATACCGTAAAGACAGTCCAGAAACAGCAAACAATCCAATAGGGGTAATCCGTGAAATCAAGAGTCCATAAACAAAGCAAGGTCGCAACAGGTAATCCAACAGAGTAATTATAAACGCTTGGTAAGGCAGGTGAACTGGCAATACTTCGCCAAGAAGTGAGCACATGGTGAGTCCTTAAATAGTGACAAACAGGAAGTGACAGTAGAAGCAGCAGAGGGAGCATGCAAGCAGAACTGGGGTGAGGGCTCCCTCTGCTGGCTTGGCGTTACAGAATCCCCCCCCCTAGGAGCGACTCCTGGCGCTCAAACAACAGTCCAGATGGGTGGGGGAACAGAGGCAAAACAGGGGGTGGGATGGAGGGCCAGGTCCATGTAGAGCAGGTGGGCCTGGATCGTGGAGCAGAGACAGACAGTGAAGCACTGGAGGACCTGGACCGTAGAGCTGTGGCAGACAGTGGAACCTCAGAGGACCTGGGCCGTGGAGCTGTGGTAGACAGTGGAACCTTGGAGGGCCTGGGCCGTGGCGCAATGGCAGACAGTGGAACCTTGGAGGACCTTGGCCGTGGAGCAATGGCAGAGTAGGGGACCATGGTGGGGCAGGCAGAACAGGTAGAGCAGGGAGCCATGGCGAGGCAGGCAGAGCAGGCAGAACAAGAAGCCATGGCGAGGCAGGCAGAGCAGGCAGAACAAGGAGCCATTGCAGGGCAGGTAGAGCACACAGGAGTAGAGTTATCCATAGTGGGCCTAATGACATGCATCGCAGAGTGGCGTGCACCCAAACAATCTCCTTGACCGTGGCATGACAAGCAGAGAGTTCATCTTGGGACGCCGCCCCCATAGGAGGATCCACAGCATGCGCTGACACCTCCGGGGGCATGGGCGCAGATGCTTGGGCATAAATGGCCTTCATGGCCGTGACAGAGAGTCTGTGGGGAAACGCCGCCCCTTTAGGAGGTTCTGCAGCCGGAGCTGCCACTTCAGGGGGCATTGGCGCAGACTCATTGACAGAGGAGGCCTCTGGCGTAGACTCGTGGACAGGCGAGGCCTCTGGCGCAGACTCGTGGACAGGCGAGGCCTCTGGCGTAGATTCGTGGACAGGCGAGGCCTCTGGCGCAGACTCGTGGACAGGCGAGGCCTCTGGCGCAGACTCGTGGACAGGCGAGGCCTCTGGCGCAGACTCGTGGACAGGCGAGGCCTGCGCGGCTTGGGAGCGTGGGCTCTGCGCGGCTTGGGAGCGTGGGCTCTGCGCGGCTTGGGAGCGTGGGCTCTGCGCGGCTTGGGAGGAGGCCTGCGTGGCTTGGGAGCGTGGGCTCTGCGTGGCTTGGGACAACAGTTTCTTGCCTTGACTCGGAGAGGCCTGCCGTGGCCAGACTTGACTCGGGGAGGCCTGCCGTGACTTGACCTGAGTCGGGAAGAACGGCGGTGACTTGACCTGGCTTGTGCAGTCCAGCTGTGACTTGACTTGGCTTCTGAAGGTTAACTGTGACGTGACTTGGCTCAGGGACAATAGCAGCAACTTGACTTGGCTTGTGAAGATTTGCTGTAACGTGGATTGACTCAGGAACAACATGGCTTGGCTCAGGAACGACATGGCTTGGCTCAGGAACGACATGGCTTGGCTCAGGAACGACATGGCTTGGCTCAGGAACGACATGGCTTGGCTCTGGAACGACATGGCTTGGTTCGTGGGGCACAGCTGTGACTTGGCTTGACTCGTGGGGCACAGCTGTGACTTGGCTTGGTTCGTGGAGAGTAACAGCTGTGTCTTGACTTGACTCATGGAGAACAGCTGTGACGTGGCTTGACTCGTGGGACACAGCTGTGACGTGGCTTGACTCGTGGGACACAGCTGTGACGTGGCTTGACTCGTGGGGCACAGCTGTGACGTGGCTCGACTCGTGGGGCACAGCTGTGACGTGGCTCGACTCGTGGGGCACAGCTGTGACGTGGCTCAACTCGTGGGGCACAGCTGTGACGTGGCTCGACTCGTGGGGCACAGCTGTGACGTGGCTCGACTCGTGGGGCACAGCTGTGACGTGGCTCGACTCGTGGGGCACAGCTGTGACTCGGCTCGACTCGTGGGGCACAGCTGTGACTCGGCTCGACTCGTGGGGCACAGCTGTGACTCGGCTCGACTCGTGGGGCACAGCTGTGACTCGGCTCGACTCGTGGGGAACAGCTGTGACTCGGCTTGACTCGTGGGGAACAGCTGTGACTTGGCTTGGTTCATGGGGAACAACTATGTCCTTGCTTGACTCATGGAGAACAACAGCTGTGACTTGGCATGGCTCATAGAGAATAGCTGTATCTTGGCTTGACTCATGGGGAATAACAGCTGTATCTTGGCTTGGTTCGTGGAATACAGCTGTGACTTGGCTTGGTTCAAGGGGAACAGCAGCGTTGGCTTGACTTGACTCTGTTGCTTGACTTGACTCTGTTGCTTGACTTGACTCTGTTGCTTGACTTGACTCTGTTGCTTGACCGGGCTCTGAAGCTTGACCGGGCTCTGAAGCTTGACCGGGCGCTGTAGCTTGGCCGGACGCTGTAGCTGGACTTGACCCTGGAACTGGACTTGACTTGGAAGCCTGACTGGACTTGGAAACTTGACTTGACCCTGGAACTCGACTTGACTTGGAAGCCTGACTGGACTTGGAAACCTGACTTGTCCCTGGAACTCGACTGGACTCGGAAGCTTTTGACCCTGGAGCAGCAACTGTGGCTTGACTTGGTTCTGCAGCTTGACTTGGTTCTGCAGCTTGACTTGGTACAGGAACAGTAGCTGTCATTTTAGCTGCCCATACAGCCATTAGGGGTGAGTCCAGTACGTGTGCCATCATGAGGCGTGGCTTGGAGACAGCGGTTATCTTGTGGAGTGGCTCTGGGATGGCAGCCATCTTGTGAACTGGCTTGGGGAAGGCAACCATCTTGTAGATTGGCTCTGGGACGGTGGTCATCTTGTGAACAGGTTTGGGAATGGCGGCCATCTTGTGAGCAAACTCTGGCGTGGCGGCAGCCATCTTGCGTGCAGACTCTGGCGTGGCGGCAGCCATCTTGCGTGCAGACTCTGGCGTGGCGGCAGGCATGGCGTGAGCAGGCCCTGGAGCGGCAGGCATGGCGTGAGCAGGCCCTGGAGCGGCAGGCATGGCGTGAGCAGGCCCTGGAGCGGCAGGCATGGCGTGAGCAGGCTTTGGCTTTGCGGATGTGGCTTGAACAGGCCGTGGTGTGGTGGTTACTGCGGGATTGCGGGGTCCCTCGTCCGCAATCCCAACAGTGTATGGTGATCCGCTTAGGAGTAGGGCATGATCGATATATTCCTCCAGTGACCAACAAATTTTCCCCCCTGGCAGACTTGAACTAAGGGGCTCGTTCAACCCAAAACGAAAAAAGTCTTTTAGAGCCACATCATTAAAGCCAACTAGGTGACATAGTCCACAAAACTCCTCAACATATTCCTCTATGGCCCGGTCGCCTTGACGAAGGCAGATGAGACGAGATACGGCTGGGTTCATGATTTTGGTTGTGTATGTCGTAACTTCCGCTGGATTCGGGGGTGGGCGAAGTATTCTGTAACGTGAGGACGCTGAGGCGGTGTAGAATCCAATTGCAGAAGTTTATTATAAACAACAGCAAACATACACGATGAAACAGGCAGAGGGTCAATAACCGGAAAGGCAGTCCAAAACGTACAACACATAAACGTAATCCAGGCAGCAGAGAGATAAAGCAGGCAGTGGGTCAAATACCGTAAAGACAGTCCAGAAACAGCAAACAATCCAACTGGGTGGATGATTTTGAAAACCTCACTGTTATCAGGGTCAATAAATTGCAGAAACAGGCAGAGGGTCAATAACCGGAAAGGCAGTCCAAAACAATAGGGGTAATCCGTGAAATCAAGAGTCCATAAACAAAGCAAGGTCGCAACAGGTAATCCAACAGAGTAATTATAAACGCTTGGTAAGGCAGGTGAACTGGCAATACTTCGCCAAGAAGTGAGCACATGGTGAGTCCTTAAATAGTGACAAACAGGAAGTGACAGTAGAAGCAGCAGAGGGAGCATGCAAGCAGAACTGGGGTGAGGGCTCCCTCTGCTGGCTTGGCGTTACAGTGTCATAATGTATTAATTCCCTAATAACTTATTTTATTACTTTATTAATTAACGAACTTGTGAACGGCATTATAAATAAACAGCAATATTTTTTTCAGTAACGAGTAATCAAACAAATTACTGTTTCCCCCGTTACAACGCCGTTACTGTTACTGACAATAAAATGTGGCGTTACTATAATTTATTATAGCATACCTGTATTTGACGAAGCATACACTCAGATGTGAAAAGACTAGCTGTAGTTTTATCTCACATACACGCCAATAAAGATACAGAGCGAGAGAGTCTTATATACTATGCAGAATTGACGCGCTACATGTAAATGATATTCTGTGCTTTATGTTTCTGTCAGAATAATGGAGTTCCTTTGGAATGCTTCAGCTTTTAAGAACTGCTGGTTTCTCTGGTAGTAGGCGGAACAAATGAGCAAACTGCAATTTCATTGGCTGCTGCTCACCTATTATCATCCTTGTTTTGATTTCAGCAAATCAGTTCGAGCGAACACAGAAAACGTGATCCATATTCATGAACCCAGCAGCTCATTAAACCTTAGTGTGTGTTATATTGTTAATAGTTCATTAGTTATTAGTTAATTTGTAGTAGTTTTGTTATCTCATCAGTATTATTTTTAGTTTTTTTCTTTTTTAATAGAAACACTAAATTACAAACAATATCTTAAGCACCACCACCAGTCCTAAGGTCAGTCAACATGACAAATATGCATTCATACATGGTTATTGTAATTACTACATTTCTAATTACTAAAATTTAATGCTAAACTATCAAAATGTCATATTATAATATTTGACTGACTGATGCTAGTGCACTTTCATTCAGATATTAAAAAAAAAAAAAAAAAAATTTCATTCATTCATTCATTTCAAAAAAGTGTAGAGATAGTGCAGACATACATCCCACAGAGATGTTGCATTTTTGTCATGCATACATCACAGTTGTTGAGTATTATGTCATGTCATCAGCAAATCTTTCCTATCATGCTTTTGGTCAGTGCAATCATTTTCACTGGCTTCAAAATATTTTTTTTTGTTTGTTTTTAGCATATATTAAATTAGGCCAAAAATTATTTGAATGTTATGTTAAACCTAGTCTGTCATCTAGTGAGACTAATAAAAGGTCTAGGCAAACTCTGCAGAAGCTGTAGCAGTTCATTTGATACATTATGTTGTAAATGGCTTCACACCTTTACACAATATTAATATACTAAAAATAAAACAACAACAACAGCAACAAACAAGCATGTCAATCAGTAAGGAAAAAGTGATTTTAATTTTCAGCAGTTTGCAAGAAAATAATGTACTGTACTCAAAGCTCTGCACTGACACTTCCAGCTGATTTAGAAAAAGGTTAATGTATATAATGTATATATTATAACAATAAAAAAGTATAACATAAATCCTGCAATGCTAGAACAAGCGTGGAAAATGGATGGTTGGACAGAAGTTGCCAGATACAAGATTAACATTAGATACATTAGATGTTTTTCAGATATATCCTTTAGTCAATTAAAAAATTTGTTAATTTCTTCCGCAGCAGCAGTCAAACGATTCAGATGAGCTCTTAGGTCTTTGCGTCTTCTGCTGACATCAGAGTCCTCAGACAGGAGCTCATGCACATCTGGCTTTTCCAATATTTTCATTATGTCAATAGACAGAAGCTGAGCAGTTTCCTGCAACATGTAAAAGGTGATCATCAAGGGCAGTTGGTCAGCCATCCTCTGCACCACAATCTGAAAGGAAACAATTAGATAAGTTACATCCTTGCACCACAAGCACAGTGCAATTTAAAAAACTAAGATGATCTACCTCATAAAATGCCTCCAGCATATGACTGTACGTGCATAGTTTGTCAAAGACAGGTAACTCCTTTTCTGAAAAAGTCTCGTTTCTAATCTCACTCAAGATCTTCAGGAAGATGGGATCTTGAGTGTAGATCCTGTTTTCCATTTTAAACTGCTCTGAGATTCTCTCCTCAGCCTTTTCTTGTTGGTTTAACTGAATGTTGTTGAGTTTGTCCTAGAATCAAGTAAATAAGTACAAATGAAAGAAAACTCAGTCAGACTGGACTAAAAATCAACAATCTTTGCAATATTTGAGGAGCAATTTAGGGGCATTATTTACCATAGTGATGTTTTGAAGGAGATGATAGTTCCGGAAACACACACTCACCACATCACTGAATTGCTTGATGACGATGTCTTCGGAAGAAATACATAAATCAGAATGACAAATAGCCACATGTGTTCCACAATTGCTATGCTAAAACTATTAGTCATTCAGTTTGTGATCTAATCTTTTGGTTTTTATAATGGAGGCTCTCCACAGTGACCAGAAGGTTTTTAAACAATATGTGTGATGGTACCTTTTATAGCATTGAGTAAATCAAAAGCTGGCTCTTTAAATTTTGCCACATGGTCCTGCAGAATCTTCTCAAACAATCTGTAGTTGCTGAAGCCAGGCAGTTCCCACCCTCTGTAATTCTCGCTCAGCTTTTTTAAATCTTTAACTTTTGAAAACAATATGGATTTCTTGTGAAATTAACTGACCTTTTAATTTTCATTAGAGCTCTTTGCTTCTTAAATGTGAAAATATACTCACATGATGGCTTTGATTTGTTAAGATAATCATTCCACTTCTTGAATTCAGCACGAAACTGGAAACACAAATGTTTTTCATTCATCTCATTCATCAGCTCTCCTGATGATAGTAACTTGATTTGCTCGTTGAATCTGTTTAAGGTCTGTGAGGAAAAAATAATATTTGTTTTATGAGCCTGTTCCTTAATTATTATACAGGACTTGTTGGGAAGGTAAAAGGGGTATTATGTGAACAGGGAGCATTTTAGGGGCTGATCACAAAAAACATATAATGAATCAGAATAGGACATGCTTGTAAAAAAATACTTGTGACTAAGGTAATTGCAACATTGTTAATCACAACTGCAATCTCAAATTGCAAGTTTATATTTCGTAATTAAGACCCTTTGTGAGGTTATAACCGGTTCTGACTTTTCCCACAGTCTGAATTACATCTCATAATTTTGAGATGACTTTTTCTCTGAATTCTAAGTTCATCAATTTTAGTGCTAATTTCATTGACAGAAGGATCCAGTAGGGTCTGTCTGTATCACGAAATACATGTTTTGTTTAAGAAATGTTTGGTGCATTTGATCTTGGATGGTTCCAGCAGATTTGACCCTAATGGACCCTACTTTAATAAGGAATTCCTTGGCTCCTTCAAGGTCTTCTGGTGGTCCATCCTCACATTCCTTAAGTGCTCTCCTCGCATTCCACAAATGCTTTTTTATCTGCTCATGGAGCTGTGGCAGTGATTTCTGACAAAGCAAGACACAATTTGATTACAGTATCTCAATCTATTCTGCAGTTCACTAAATTCATGACATTTGAGACTTTTAGAAACTTACTTTGATGTGATCAACAAGATCCTGAGTCAGTTTGATGGCAAGAGATTTAACAGTTGCTTTATCCTCTTCCAAGAGGCATCTGTAGAAAAAGAAAAGGCACTTTTTGCAAGAGAGTGTATTTTAGCTGATTTATATATCAGGACATTATATTATCAGGACAGATGTAAAACTTTTACTTTATGAGGCTAAAAAATCAAAATGATTTTAAATAAAAAAAATTAACACATGCAAAATAAATAAATAATAAGTTTAAATTATATTCTACTCAGTCTGTAACCTGAAATAGTCATGGTTTTGGAAGAAATCTCTCTCTATTTGTGCCGCCTCCTCTAGAGAAATTTCATCATTGATTTGCTGTTGTCCTCTACACTTCACCATGATGTAACCTTTGCTGAGAGGAATCACACTGTTGTGGACAATGGCCAGAATGTTCTTCTCTGTTCCCTTGTCTATGAGGTCTGGCTTGGTCAAAATGGCTGTGAGGATGAAAATAGCTATTTTATAAAAAGTCAACTTGCTGACAAACATGCTGTAAAATATTTAGTGAGATTTTTGTACAGATCATCTACTTCATTACCGACTGTTCTTATGCCCTCAGGATCTACTTCTTGTGCCATTTTCAGGGCTTCTGTTGTTGCAATGTCAGTGTTACAAGGAACCACAACCAGGTTTATAGTCTCATGTTTCCCAATAAATGTCATGATCAGACGTTTGATCTACAAGACAAAAGACATAGTTTAAAAACTGTACTGATACTAGTTTGATAACAAATGTGGTGAGTAAGATCGGATTATATAACCCACTTGTTTTCCAATATCCTCTGGCTGTCCTTTTACTGGCACTCGAGCGATTCCAGGTAGATCGATCAGTGTGAGGTCACACACATCTGGTGACATGATCTCTAAAGTGATGAGCTCATCACATATTCCTACCCCTTTTCCTGCCAGCTCATTCTGGGCTGTAAAACACAAACTGCATAATCAACTATGTTTATTTAAAAAAAGAAGTCCTTTAAAGCAATGAGAATAAAGACAGATCAATCTTTGAGCCAACGAGCCATTGTAAAGAGGCTATATTGTACTTATTTTGATTAGCAACATGCTAATAACAGGCAGAGTTCTGCACAGTGATATGGTGAATTGGAATGCTGACTTGACAATCAGCATCAAAGACTATAAGAAAAATCCAGTTTATAAGACAAAATAAATTTGTACGCAGTTACTGATTGTGACTTCAATTTGAAATTTTGATCTCTTTATCATGTACCAGTAACACTGAAAAGGAAAGAGATTTCCAGCAGTTTTACTAACCTGTTGCCACATGTTTTTCAACTAATGAAGGATCTGTAAATTCAATTTTCTTCTCATTGTGAGTTGACTGTGCTGCCTTTACACTCGCCAGTTTGCTGGGTTTAATAGGACCTGCAACAAATCATGGTTTAAATCCAATAGTAAAAGTGATCATTTCAAGCCAGCTGAAAGAAACCCTTCCAAATAAGAAAAAATAAGATAATGCAAGCAGTACTACTAACCTGCAAAATTCACAGATTCATCTATTTTCTTATTGTAAGTTAAAACAGCCTTCCAGTTTACTCCTGTCTTCTTCTTCAGCCTTAACTCTAATGGACATCTGGTGACAATTCCTACAGCCAACACAGTTGAGTTAACAATAAAAAGAAAACTAGTAGTGGGTGGAAATCTATCTAGTGTTCTTCTTCTTCTTCTTCTTCTTCTTCTTCTTCTTGGTATAGAAACCATAAAACCATGCTAATGAGGAGCAGTTCTTTTTAGTGAATCATAATCTTACTAATACTAGTTAACTCTGGATTTAAGAATTACAGTAGATTTAGGAAACTACAAAGGAAAATTTAAAAGTTCTAAAAAAAAAGACTTAACTGAAGTAAAATATTACTTCAATAATTAAGTGCAGCGCAGAAGATCGCTACAGAGCCAAGCCCATCCGACCAGGTGCGAGAGCCGGCCACGTGGAACACAATGGCGGATTATTCAGTGGAGCCCCACTGACAGCCCCGCTGCTCATTCGTGCGGTGGGCTGACCGCGGGTCTGCCAGTCTCCATCGGCGTCATGGCTAGAGGATCCCTCGTCTCTGCCTCCAGCCTCTGATTCCTGGAATCCGCCTCGGCCCCCCAACCGAGCAGCTCCACCACGGCTCTCAGCTCTCTCGTCTCCACCATCGCCTGTCAGCCCACTAGCTCCACCGGGCTCTCTCATCCCTCCGGCTCCACCTTGGTCGGTTGTCGTCCCACCATCGCCTCAGGACTCCACTCCCCTGGCTGCCTCATCACTCCGTCCTATTGGCTCCGTTGGGCTTCTCCCTCCCTCCAGCTATGCCTCAGTCCTCTGTCGCTCCGGCTCCGCCTTGGCCCTCCGGATCCTCGGTGTCGCCCAGGATCTTCGGCTCTCCATCTCGGGCTCCACCTCCACCCGCTTCGCCGCCGTCGGTCGGCCCCCTGGAGTCGTCAGCCCTTCCTCCACCATGGCTCCTCCCTCCGTCAGCTCCGCCACGGGCTAGCATTATGGCTGCAGCCTGGGCATCGCCTGGCTCCTCCTGCTCCAGGTCCCTTCTATGTCCTCCCTGGCTCCTCCCTCCGTCTGATCCCCCCAGGACCCTTCTGTCTCCTCCATGGCTGCTCCCTCCGTCGTCACCACCCTGGACTTTGTTTGTTGTCCTCCTCCCGGGAGTCCATCACACACATAGGAGAGCCTCCTCCTACACTGACTTTCTGTTGCTATCCCATGTCCACTCTTTTTTGTTTTTGTTTTTTTTGTTTTTGTTTTTTTTCTACAGCGCGAGGTTGCGCCTTCCGGGAGGGGGGAGTAATGTCACACCCCTGTGGACTGTTTATGTTTGGTTTCTCCCTTCTGTGCCCATATATGGTTTTTTCTGTCCTTGTTAAGTCCTTATTGGTTAATCACCCACACCCGTCCTTGTGTCATTAGCACCCCTATATAAGTTGAATTCAGTTCAGTGTTGTTTGTCCGATCTTAAGATTATGTTGGTGTGTGTTTCCCTGCCCTACCTGTCTGGATTTACCTTTTGTGGAGTTTATTAAAGACTTTTCATTATATTTCGTCTTTGTACGTCTCCTTCTACACACAACGTGACAATATCTTTGTGTATTGGAGTTTTTAAAAAAATACTAATTATCCTGTATTATTCCATAGGTCCCAGGGCCCTATGTGTTTGTCACCAGATCTCAGACAAACCAATAGAGCAATATTTGAGGTGTGCATAAAGTGGCCACTGAGTGTGTATGAATATAGCAAAGAACAATTAAATTAGTCCTCACCGCTTCCTCTTGGTAAAGCAACTCCAGACAGCGCTTCCAACACAGAGCTTTTTCCAGAGCTCTGGTCTCCAATCACTACAATAGTCGGTAACGACAAGTCCTTATGAATGCCAACTGTCCGCAGAGTGTCAATCAGATCAATGTATGGACGAATGCTCTCTTCTAAATGACTGTGAACTTCTCCATTCATTTTCTGACTGTAAAGACAGACGTACATATGTTACAAAAAAAAATTACAGATTGTACTGTATTTCTCTCAGTGTTTGGCCTTTCATACATAGTTTCTCTTTTATTTGTTTAATATATCTTGCTTGTGCTGTGCCATTCTATGCTCTTCCTGCCTCTGTGAGAAGTGTGATAATGTTCAGCAATAAAACCCTTAAACAGTAACCTGTGTTGTCTAGATGATTTACTGAGCAACAAAAGATATCCTTTGTCATGAATAATGACATTAGCTTGATTTTAAAACATCTGGTTGTATTTTTACAGACTTTTCTATGTTTAGTAACATTTTAGGTGTGTTTGTGATTGGGACTTTGACACTGCAGCTCAAGCTCAGTACTGCACAGACTGGTTCCAAATTATGTCAAACGATTTAATGATTTAATTCAAAAAGAGAAATTTTGAAGCAACCAGCTGTAAATTAGTCTTAAGGGTTCTGACATCATATCTGCACCACTCTAACACCGTGATTTACACTATAAACCAGTGTGTTTAAAACAGGTAATACCAGTTCTCAATTCAAGCACCTGAAGCCACACATTCAAGCAACAATAATGGCTGCATCCGCTCTTATGTTAAAAATAAGATAGATAGTGGTCTGGTAGCATCTCTATGTTGTCTCATTTGGTATCACACCTAGACTTAAAGTTTTCATCAGCCAATACTACAGTCCTTCAAATCTTTCAGAAAACATTACAAAAGTTTTCTACTTCAGAAAAATCTTACCAACCTAAAACTTTTGAGTGGTAGTGTGTAGTGTATAAACATTGTGCTAAAAAACTGTTAAGTTTCAGAACTCAAAACTTTCTCATTTGTCTAAAAACTGCTTATATTGAAGCCCATCTGCCAAAACAACAGGTTGATGTAATAGTGTGACTAAACACCGCCTCCACAGAAGAAGATCAACGCCTGCTTCGAAATCACAGCCCGTTTAGCCCTGGCCACCGATTCGCGCATGTAGTAGGTAAATTACATTTGTTTTACTGCTGATTTTTTTTTTTTTACAAACAAGGCACAATTCAAGCAGGATTTTCAAAAAAGATTGAAACAGCAGTGGGCATTTACTTCTGAGTCAGGCACCGGATGTCAATATAATGTTGGGTTGATGCTGAACCCGAACGTCAACATACGTTGCATAGTGGCTGAGAATGAAATTTGAAGTCAATTTGATGTTGACTTGATGAATTTGGTTAAACTTAAAAAGATCAATCAACATAAGCTGTCATCGGTATTAGACATCAAATTAACACTGATATTAGACATTGAACTGACAGAAT